>NC_057800.1:628438837-628670339 GCF_018294505.1 Triticum aestivum
GGCGGCGGTGGAGCTAGCGGGGGAGGGTGCGGGTGGGATCGAGATCGAGATGGAGGGGGATAGCGATCGAGATGGAGGGGGGTCGAGATCGAGTGTCCTCATGAATATTCAATATTTTATCATATTGAATATGAAAAAATATCATCAAATTTGAAAAAATATTCATGAATTCAAAAAGTGCCCATGAAATTTAAAAATATTCACGATATCAAAAAGTGCCCATGAAATACAATCGAGAAATGAAGACTACGATTTAAATACAGTCGATCTTAGCTAGCTATCTGTTCATAATCTTCTTGCCCTTCTTTTTCGCAAATGGAGTTCTTCTGTGGAACGGACGTCCTTTAGGTAGGGTGGTCCTGCTTCTTCTTGTGGTGTATGCTGCTACTACTTCATCGTCGTCGTCATGTTCGATCTTCGGGTTGCCATACTTGTCGAAGTCTTGCTCATTGGCTACTCCATCCATTCCGATGATCTTCCTTTTGCCTCTCCTCATGACAACACGACTGGGCTTTGACGGGTCGGTAATGAAGAAGCATTGGTCCACTTGGGAAGCCAGTACCCATGGCTCATTTTTCACGGTGACGTTTGCGCCCGCGGTCTTGGATTTGGCTTCGGGTATAACCATGGTGGTGAAATACCGGTCTTCTTTTAGGACGCTCTTGGCCCATCTGACACAGAACATCGGGACCTTCTCTCCAGCATAGCTCAGCTCCCAGATCTCCTCGATCCTTCCGTAGTATCTGTCCTTGTCGTTACCGGTGTAGGATTCCATCGTTACCCCGGAGTTCTGATAACCATCGCTCTTCATGTCCTTGTCCTCGGTGTAGAATGTGTAGCCGTTGATATCGTACGCCTCATAGGTCATCAAGTTGTGCTCGGCGCCTTGTGACAAGGTGAATATGAGTTGTTCTTCCGCGGAAGAATCCTCATGTAAAGGGTACGACAAAAGCTTCTGCTTGAACCAACGCGTGAAACATGAGTTGTGCTCTTTGATTATATCTCCGTCCGTCCTCTGTTGGCCTCGATCATTGTACGTCTTCTCAATAAAGGTTTTGTGCTCTACCACCCAAGGATCGACCACGTCTATGTGTTGTAGCGCGACTAGGTTTGCTCTTTCAAAGTCGGCGAGTCGACCCTTGAAGTCGACATGCATTTCGCGGCGACCCTCACGGTGACCCCATCTAGCGAGCCTGCCGAGGTGCCTGTTGACAGGCAGACCAACGGGGTTCTCGATGCCTAGATAATTCGTGCAGTAGGAGATGCACTCTTCGGTCAGAAAGCCCCTGGCTATACTTCCCTCTGGACGTGACATGTTGCGAACGTATCCTTTGATGACACCATTCATCCTTTCGAACGGCATCATGTTGTGCAGGAACGTCGGCCCGAGTTGGATGATATCCTCCACGATATGGACCAGCAGATGCACCATAACGTCGAAGAATGCGGGCGGGAAGTACATCTCAAGCTCGCATAGTATCACCACGATCTCTTCCTATAGCCTTCTGAGTTGCCTCACGCCAACCGACTTCCGAGAGATTACATCGAAAAATTTGCATAGGCCAAATAGTATTTCACGGACGTGTGCATCCATGATCCCACGGATTGCAACTGGAAGTATCTACGTCATCAGCACGTGACAGTCGTGAGACTTCATCCTGCTGAACTTCTGCTTCGCTGGGTCTAGGTATCTGCTTATCTTCCCCGCGTAACCGTAAGGAAGTTTTACTCCTATGAGGCAGGTGAAAAACTGCTCGATCTCCTCCTGACTTAGAGTGAAGCACGCGGGAGGGTAGTCATTTCCAGTCTTCTTGGCCTTTTTGCCTTTGCGACGACTTTCTGTGTCCTGCTTCGCCTCATCATCATCATCATCATCATCATCATTAGCGTGAAGCTCCTGCCTGATGCCCATTGATTTCAAGTCTTCCCTTGCTTTCGGCCCATCTTTTGTCCTCTCGGGCATGTTGAGCAGGGTACCAAGCAGACTCTCGCACACGTTCTTCGTGATATGCATGGCATCAAGGCTGTGAGGCACATGGTGGATCTTCCAGCACGGCAAGTCCTAGAAAACAGACCTCGTTTTCCATACCTTCAGCAGCGGCTCTGGCGCCTTTCGCTTCTTTCCCGGCTCTGGCGCCTTTTGCTTCTTTCCCGGTAGTGGGAAATCTTTCCAATTTTTCAACAGCCCATCTATTTCCTTGCTGCTCCTCGTACGCGGGCGTCTTCGGAGTTCGGTTTCACCATCGAACAGATCCTTGCATTTCCTCCACGGGTCATCGTCGTGAAGCCACCTTCGATGTCCCATGAAAACGGTTTTCGAAGACCCGGGATCTCTATCTAGCTGGCGATACGTTGTGTCATCCATGCACCTGACGCATCCAGAAAATCCGTGGACCACCTGCCTCGCGAGATATCCGTAACCGAGATAGTTGTGCACCGTCGTGAGCAGTGCGGCTCTCATAGGGAAATATTCTTTCTCTGCGGCGTCCCATGTATTGGCTGGCGTTTTCCATAGCGTGTCTAGCTCCTCTTTCAGCAGCCCCAGATACAGATTGATGTCGTTCCCTGGTTGTTTCGGCCCTTCAATTAGCATACTCATGTGAATGTACTTCCTCTTCATGCACAACCAGGGGGAAGGTTGTACATCCACACAAACACAGGCCAGGTGCTATGTGTGCTTCTCTAGCTGCCAAACGGATTGGCTCCAACGGTGCTCGCGCCCAGCATGATGCTCCTTGGATCCTTCCCAAATTCTGGGTGTTCGAAGTTCAATGCTTGCCACTGGCTCCCATCCTTAGGGTGACTCACCATCTTGTCTTTTTTATTTATCTCGGGATCATTTGCGTCATCTTCTCGCTTCTTCTCCTCCCTATCCGCGTGCCAACGCAGGAGCTTTGCTACCTTAGGGTCCGTGAAATACCGCTGCAGACGAGGAGTGGTCGGAAAGTACCACACCACTTTTCGAGGAGCTTTCTTCCTCTTCTTGTATCGAGTGACGCCGCACACCGGACATATGGTAGACTCCACGTGCTCGCCCCGATAAATGATGCAATTGTTCATGCACACATGGTATTTCACGTGCGGTAAATCTAGAGGACACACGACTTTCTTCGCCTCCTCGAAACTGGTCGGGCACTTGTTCCCCTTGGGAAGACGTTCGTGCCAGAATGACATGTTCTCGTCGAAGCATGCGTCGGTCATTTTGTGTTTTACCTTCATCTCCAAAGCCATGAGCGTTACTTTCAGGCGGGTATCCTCGGGTCTGCATCCTTCATACAATGGAGTAACCGTGTCTATCTCCAGTTGATCCAGCTTGGCTTTCTCTCGGGCGGCAGCTCTTGCGTTATCCGTCTGCTTGAGAAGCAGCTCTTGAATATGAGGGTCCTGCACCCAGGCCATCGATGGTCCATCGTCGTCTGCTCCTCCGGCATCTAGATCTTCATGATCATGCCCTTCGTCTGCTCCGGCATCTTCCTCATCATCATGTCCGGCATCTTCTACATGATGACTGTGTACAGCATCACCGTCGTGATCATGTCCTGGAGATTCTTCATCTTCTCGCCCGCCCGAGCCGCGGTGGTTGTCTTGCTGCCCTTCCTCATTTCTTGCCCGGCCCCCATGGACGACTTCATAGTCATCTTCATCACCTTGCCACCGATAGCCATCCATGAAACCACGCAAGAGCAGGTGGTCCCGCACGTGCCCGGAATCCGGGTCCGCAATAAGGCTCTTTAGCTTGCATCTTCGACACGGACATCTTATCTCCGTCTCGTTCTTTTGAAGCATCTCGGCCTTCGCGGAGCTCAAAAACCTATTCACGATGCCTTCGGTCATCGTGCGGACCATGGTCGCCTGCGGGGTAGAGCAAAATGATATTTTAGAACCAAGAAAAATTTTGGCATGACTTTCCCTAAAAATAGGACCAAAAAGAATGCATAGTGCCAAAATTCTCGCCGAAACGGAAATGAATCAACATTCCGGCAAAATATTGGCAACTATCGCATTTCAAATACCGGTACCTACAAACATAAACATATATGCAACACCACAAACATATGCAACACCACAAACATACATAGATCTAGCTAGGCCACAAAAAGTGCATGTGCACGTTGTTGGAGCGAGCTAGGGAGAAAAAAAGTAGATCTACAACATGAAGATAGCTTTCCCCTTACTTACCTATCAAAAAAGGTAATTTCAACACTTAATTTTGATGAATCTATGGTGCAAATGAGGTGAGGAGGAGGAGGCAGCCGACAAGATTAGAGAAGGAGGTGGGGGGAATGAAGTGGGGAAAGTGAGTGTGTAGGTGTGGTTGTCCAAAAATATCTACCTGGTCTCAGGTTACTAATGGCGCACCACACAGACATGCGCCATTAGTAACCCAACATACTAATGGCGCACCACACAGACATGCGCCATTAGTAGTTTTGCAAAAAAGTAAAAAAATAATTTTTATACTAATGGCGCACCGTGGCACAGTGCGCCATTACTAGTTTAAACTAGTAATGGCACACTATGCAACGGTGCGCCATTAGTAGTTTTGCAAAAAGGTAAAAAAATACAGTAGTGGCGCACTCTGTGGCTGGTGCTCCATTAGTAGTTCTAACTACTAATGGCGCACTCTGCCCGGATGCGCCATTAGTATGTTTGAAAAAATGAAAAAAACATTTTGTTACTAGTGGCGCACCGTGTGCCTGGTGCGCCATTAGTGTCTTCCACACTAATGGCGCACCAACACATGGTGCGCCATTAGTATATGGTACTGGCGCACCACATGTCTGGTGCGCCATTAGTGTCAATTCCATCTATAGCCCTTTTCCTAGTAGTGCAAACCATTATCCAAATGCTTCACACATCCAATCCACACAATTCCGAAAATGTTGATGGTGAAAGTTTAAATTTTTGACCAAAGCTATATCAATCAAAATTCAAAAGTACCATCTCATTATTTCAAATGTGCTCAGGGCATTTCTAACCGATCCCTTATAACCGGTTAGAGGAGTAAAAATTCGATTTTACTCCTCTAACCGGTACCTAGGCGATCCCTTATCCGTCGTAAGGGAGTAAAATATTTACTTCGGCCCCAAATTTCTCCCTAAGTTTACTGCACCACACGACGGCTGAGTAAAAGTCGTGCCTCTCCCTCGCGCCGCCCTCGCCCCTGCAACTTCGCCGACGCGATTCCCTGCGACCGCCCACCGGCCCCGCTGCTACCTCATTGCCTCCCTTGCCCCCACCATCCTTCTGCCCGACGTTGAGCCTGTTCAGCCCCCGTCACCGTCGCTAGAATCAGGGTGAAACGCCGTCGTCGCCATTATTGATTCGTCGGATTGCTTTGTTGCTTCTTCTTTTTTTTGTTGGCTGCCGCATCTCACCTGGATTACACACCGCTGTAGGTCATTCCCTCTCATCGATGTCAGTCTGTTTGTTCAGAACGACACCAGCCGACCGATGCACCACCACAGCACCGCAAGCATTCGATGAATTTCCTAGGTGAGTATTTTTTATTATTTCTTTGTGAACCAAGCTGTTTGGATTGAACCTAGCCATTTGTATTGTAGATGAAGAGGTCGAGGGAGATGGCCTTGGAGGACTCATCATCATTGAAAGTGCGTTATATCGACTAGAGAGGGGTGAATAGGCAATTTTTATGAAATTCTTCGCTGAGGAATTTGCCGGTGAGGAAATTCCTTAGCGAAGAACTACCAGCAGCGGAATAAGTACTCAAAAGTAAACATAACAGAATACAAGCATAGTCATCATGATGAAATGAAGACAGGCACAGAGTACAGGGAGCGTAATCACAGGATAACACAGGATGAAGACAGACAGACTGAAGAATTTGAACTGAGGAAATTGAGAAAGTCTTCAGTCAAAGTCTTCAAACAAAGATATGAACAAACACACAACATAGTTATGAGGAAATGAAAGAGTTGAGGAAATAGAACCAGTAAGCTTGGTGAAGACAATGATTTGGTAGACCAGTTCCAACTGCTGTCTCAGTTGTACGTCTGGTTGGAGCGGCTGAGTATTTAAACTCGAGGACACACAGTCCCGGACACCCAGTCCTGAACACGCAGCTCAGGACACCCAGTCCTCACCGTATTCTCCTTGAACTAAGGTCAGACAGACCTCGTCCAATCACTCATGGTAAGTCTTCAGGTGACTTCCAAACCTTCACAAACTTGGTCACTCGACAATCCACAATTCCTCTTGGATGCTCTAGACCATGACGCCTAACCGTCTGGAAGAAGCACAGTCTTCAAAGGTAACAAGCGTTGGATCCATGCAGGATCAATCTCTTCAGTGATGCTCAATCACTTGGGGTTTGTAGGTGTTTGGGTTTTGGGTTTTTGGTTTTTCCTCACTTGATGATTTTCGCTCAAAGTCCTCAGAGGATGGGTTGCTCTTAAATGACAAGTGTTAGTTTCTCTCGGAGCAGCCAACCAACTAGTGGTTGTAGGGGGCGGCTATTTATAGCCTAGGGAGCAGCCTGACATGATAAGACATAAATGCCCTTCAATGATATGACCGTTAGGTGGATAGATATTTTGGGACAGCTGGCGCATAGCACAGCAACGATCGGAATTTTGAGTAGTAAAATCCTCAGGGCTATCATGTTCCTCACTGTGTAGGCAATCCGCACTGGCGAATTTCTAACTCCTCAGTCGGGACAAATTCCTCAAAGACCAGAAGAACTTCGTCTCTCTCACTGAAGAAATTGGCTGAACTGTATGAGATTTCCAATGGCTTCACTCGAAGGGATTGGTAGGTGTAGGATTTTGAGTTGAGCATCACATGGAAATTTTTCCTTAGTATTTCCTCGACCCCCTTTAACAGTACGGTGTTTCCTATGACTCAAGAAAGAGAGAAACAAAACTATGAAAACGAAAGTCTTCAAGCTTCATATTCCTCGCATGAATATCAAGTCTTCACGGACACACCAATTTCTTCACTCAAAGTCTTCATGAAAGTCTTCAGAGATACCAAAATCTTCAGTTGAAGATATTCATTTTTAGGGGTCGACTTGTCCTGTAAATATCAAGCTTCTCATAGACTTATAGACCTGTGTACACTCACAAACGCATTAGTCCCTTAACCTATAAGTCTTCAATACACCAAAATCACTAAGGGGCACTAGATGCACTTACAATCTCCCCCTTTTTGGTGATTGATGACAATATAGGTTAAGTTTTCAACGGGGATAAACATATGAAGTGTAACTACTCATATTGAGGAATTTTATTGCAAGATATAGAAGAACTCCCTCTGAAGATGTGCATAGTGAGGAATTTGCCTTTGAGGCAATGCACACTTGAAGAGTTGAATCATGGAGATCTCCCCCTATATCTTGTAGTTCATACACGCATTTAACATATAATATGAAGAATTTGAAATGCATGATGAAATATGGTGCCTGATGAAATTCAGCATGCATGCAATAATATTAACGAGGAAAAAGCATGCAGAATAGTGCATCAAAAGCATCAGAGCACAGTGCATCAAAAGTATCAGAGCACCATCGGGTTTAAGATTACAACTCGATCCAATAAAGTTTCAGAAGAACGAGAGTTGTAACTTAGCAAATAAAAAACGCCCATATAGTAGACCCGCTTGAAGACTAACTCATATTTCTCCGCCTTTGTCATCGAATGACCAAAAGGATCGAAAATGAGGACTAACACCCCTTAATATAATCATGTTGATGAAGGAGCGCCAACGTTGTTGGGGTCGTTTGTTGATGTAGGGCCTCCGCAGTATCGTCCAAATCTTCATGTTCATCAGTGTTGCGTGATGAAGAATATGAGCTGGCCACCTGAGGGAGTCCTGGATTAGGGGGTGTCCGGATGGCCGGACTATACCTTCGGCCGGACTCCTGGACTATGAAGATACAAGATTGAAGACTTTGTCCCGTGTCCGGAAGGGACTTTCCTTGGCGTGGAAGGCAAGCTTGGCGATACGGATATGTAGATCTCCTACTATTGTAACCGACTCTATGTAACCCTAGCCCTCTCCAGTGTCTATATAAACCGGAGAGTTTTAGTCCATAGGACGAACAACAATCATACCATAGGCTAGCTTCTAGGGTTTAGCCTCTCTGATCTCGTGGTAGATCTACTCTTGCACTACCCATATCATCAATATTAATCAAGCAGGACGTAGGGTTTTACCTCCATCAAGAGGGCCCGAACCTGGGTAAAACATCGTGTCCCCTGCCTCCTGTTACCATCCGGCCTAGACGCACAGTTCGGGACCCCCTACCCGAGATCCGCCGGTTTTGACACCGACATTGGTGCTTTCATTGAGAGTTCCTCTGTGTCATCACTTTTAGGCCTGATGGCTTCTCCGATCATCAACAGCGATGTGATCCAGGGTGAGACTTTTCTCCCCGGGCAGATCTTCGTATTCGGCAGCTTTGCACTGCGGGCCAATTCGCTTGGTCATCTGGAGCAGATCGAAAGCTACGCCCCTGGCCATCAGGTCAGATTTGGAAGTTTGAACTACACGGCCGACATCCGCGGAGACTTGATCTTCGATAGATTCGAGCCACAGCCGAGCGTGCCGCACTATCACGATCGGCATGATTTAGCTCTGCCACCGAACAGTGCCCTAGAGGCCGCACCCGTGTCCGCTCCGACCCCTAGCTCGGAGCCGATTACACCAACCGAGGATGGGAGGTTAGACACCGCCTCGGGGGCTACAGTCTCTACGCCGATCGAGCCGAACACCAGCCCTATTCTCTGCGAAGCCCATGACTCCAAGGAGACGGACTCCTCTCCGGACTCCGAGCCCTCTGTGCCCTGACTGATCGAACCCGATTGGGCGCCGATCATGGAGTTCACCGCCGCGGACATCTTTCGGCACTCGCCCTTCGGCGATATTCTGAATTCACTAAAGTCTCTCTCTTTGTCAGGAGAGCCCTGGCCGGACTATGGTCGGCAAGGTTGGGATGCGGATGATGAAGAAATCAAAGCCCACCCACCACCCACTTCGTAGCCACTGTTGATGATTTAACCGACATGCTTGACTTCGACTCCGAAGACATCAACGGTATGGACGCCGATGCAGGAGACGATCAAGAACCAATGCCTATAGGGCACTGGAAAGCCACCTCGTTGTATGATATCTACATGGTGGACACCCCAAAAGAAGGCAATGGCGATGGAACAGCGGAGGATGACCCCTCCAAGAAGCAGCCTAAGCGCAGGCATCAGCGGCGCCGCTCTAAATCCCGCCAAAACAAAAACGATGATTCCGGCACGGGGGATAATAACACCCCGGACAGTGCCGAAGACCACCACCTCCAGCAAGATTCAGCACGGGAGGATAGAGAAGCCAGCCCTCATGAGAGAGCGGCAGACAGAGAGGTCGAGGACGATAATTATATGCCTCCCTCCGAAGACGAGGCAAGCCTCGACGATGACGAATTTGTCGTGCCGGAGGATCCCGTCGAACAAGAGCGTTTCAAACGCAGGCTTATGGCCATGGCGAGCAGCCTCAAGAAAAAATAGCAACATCTTAGAGCTGATCAAGATTTGCTAGCCGACAGATGGACTGAAGTCCTTGCGGCCGAAGAGTATGAACTCGAACGCCCCTCCAAGAGCTACCCAAAGCGCAGGTTGCTACCCCAATTAGAGGAGGAAGCACCTAAACCTACATCACCAGCGCATGATGCGGCCGACCGGCCACCCCGTGGCCGCGACAGAGAGGCCTCTCGGCCCTCCACTCAAGCCGCACCCCGGCGCCGCTCAAAAACTACCAAGGCATGGGAAAATGCACCAGACCTGTGAGATATATTGGAGGATAAGGCAAGGCAAACAAGATCGATCTAAGGATCACGTGGGCACCCCACGGCACGAGACGGTACTCGTCACGCCGGATACAGTAAATCCGGCCGGGCCGAACACAGTAGACAAAGCTCGTTTGAGCTGCATCGTGATGTAGCCCAATACAGAGGCGCCGCACACCCACTATGCTTCACAGATGAAGTAATGGATCATCAAATCCCCGAGGGTTTCAAACCCATGAACATTGAATCATACGATGGCACAACAGATCCTGCGGTATGGATCGAGGACTATCTCCTTCATATCCACATGACCCGCGGTGATGACCTACACGCCATCAAATACCTCCCACTCAAGCTTAAAGGACCAGCTCGGCATTGGCTCAATAGCTTGCCAGCAGAATCAATTGGTTGTTGGGAGGACCTCGAAGCCGCATTCCTCGACAATTTCCAGGGCACTTATGTGCGACCACCAGACGCCGATGACCTAAGCCACATAATTCAGCAGCCAGAGGAATCGGCCAGACAATTCTGGACACGGTTCCTAACCAAGAAAAATCAAATCATCGATTGTCCGGACGCAGAGGCCCTAGCAGCCTTCAAGCATAACATCCGCGACAAGTGGCTTGCACGGCACCTAGGACAGGAAAAGCCGAAATCTATGGCAACCCTCACGACACTTATGACCCGCTTTTGCGTGGGAGAAGACAGATGGCTAGCTCGCAGCAATAACATGACCAAGAGCCCTGGTAATTCGGATACCAAGGACAGCAGTGGCAGGTCGCGTCGCAACAAGCAAAAGTGCCGCATTAACAGTGACAATACTGAGGATACGGCAGTTAATGCCGGATTCAAAGGCTCTAAACCCGGTCAGCGGAAAAAGCCATTCAAAAGAAACACTCCGGGCCCATCCAATTTGGACCGAATACTCGACCGCTCATGCCAGATACATGGCACCCTCGAAAAACCAGCCAACCACACCAACAGGGATTGTTGGATGTTCAAGCAGGCAGGCAAGTTAAATGCCGAAAGCAGAGACAAGGGGCTGCATAGCGATGACGAGGAGGAGCCCCGGCCGTCGAACAACAGTGGACAGAAAGGTTTTCCCCCACAAGTGGACGGTGAACATGATATACGCAACCCATGTCCCCAAGAGGGAGCGGAAGCATGTGCTAAGGGACGTATACGCGATGGATCCAATCGCCCCAAAGTTCAACCATGGTCTTCCTGCCCGGTCACTTTTGATCGAAGGGACCACCCCACTAGCATCTGTCATGGCAGATTCGCCGCATTGGTTCTAGACCCAATTATTGACGGATTTCACCTCACTAGAGTCCTTATGGACAGCGGCAGCAGCCTGAACCTGCTTTATTAGGATATAGTGCGGAAAATGGGCATCGATCCCTCGAGGATTAAACCCACCAAAACGACCTTTAAAGGCGTCATACCAGGTGTAGAAGCCAATTGTACAGGCTCAGTTACACTTGAAGTTGTCTTCGGATCTCCGGATAATTTCCGAAGCGAGGAGTTAATCTTCGACATAGTCCCGTTCCACAGTGGCTATCACGCACTGCTCGGGCGAACCGCATTTCCCAAGTTCAATGCGGTGTCGCACTATGCATACCTCAAGCTCAAGATGCCAGGCCCTCGAGGCGTCATCACGGTCAATGGAAACACCGAACGCTCTCTCCGAACGGAGGAGCATACGGCGGCTATCGCAGCGGAAGTACAAAGCAGCCTCTCAAGGCAATTCTCCAGTCCGGCCATTAAACGTCCGGACACCGTCAAGCGCGCCCGGAGTAACCTATAACAAGACCGCCTGGCACGTTCCGAGCAAGCGTAGCAATGCGGCCCCAACCCCAGCCCTCGCGAACTTGCGAAACCAGTGTTGCGCGTACATAACTACGCTCTAGAAATACCATGGGCACAGGGGGAGGGGCACCATCACGGCATGCCCGAAACGCGGCTTAAACCGCACTAGGGGCTGCCGATTTCTTAATTTTCTCTTATTTTCAGGACTCCATTCTTCGAAAGGCTTGTCCGGCAGTACAATTGCCGCACAAACGATACAACCAGGGAAGCACAAAGGTACGCCGCACTACGAAACTCTAAGGTGGTCTCTATAACGAGCAGTATACCTCTTTTGCATAACATTCCGCAGCTCACCCCTGGAAAGGACATATTTGATAGTCCCATCTTTTGCTTATCGCACTATTTGTATCATTCTGCTTTGATTGCAGCTTTTTTAAATAAACAATGTATAGCTTCCGTCTATTATTGCATTACCTCTTTTTTACGAATATATGTTCATTAATGACATGTTGCATCCGTACACTTTGGTACGGCCAATACGCCAGGGGCTTAAGTACCCCACAACATGGTGTGAGAAGTCCGAACACTTTCACAAGTGCGGCACCCCGAACTTATAGCATTATATGCATCGGCTCCGAATCATGTCTTGGGTCAATAGTTGGGTTTGCCCGGCTCCTATGTTTTGGTACCTTACGTTCCGTCATATCGGCTAAGTTAGCACTAGGAGAACTACTGCGATTGTGCCCCAGTTGAGCTGGGCTAAGCACCTCAGTAGTGAAAGCTAAAACTGACCGTCATGATGAGGCGAGAGTTGGTCGCTGTTCTAGAGGTTTTCGAGTCCCTAAAGACTTATGCCGCTTAGAGCGAGGAGTGGACTTTGTCCGGCCTAGGCGTGGATAGCGCCCCGAACTCGGTCTTCCGAACACTAGGGGCTTCGCCGAAATTTAAAATTAAAGAATTCTATGGCTAAGTAAGAGTGTTCAAGCACTATAGTCTGATTGCCTTGTTCGTTGTGTTGAGCGCCTCCCTCAAAGGACCCAAGAATGGGAAAAAGAGCGCTCATGTTTATCCCGAACACCCCAGCACTCGTGCCATGGGGGCAGAAGACGACGACTCGCCATCTCTCAAAATTGATAAACGGCCGCACAGAAGGTAATATTTTAAAATCAAAAAGCATTGCTTAGCGCACATGAACAGGTTTTCAGCGCACAGGACAAAACGAGCGAGTTCACTGAAAAATTACATTCATGGAACATTCATCCGCCACAAGGTGGGCACCCTTCAGAACGCCCTCATAATACATCTCGGGCTTGCGATGCTCCTTGCCCGGCGGTGGCCCGTCCTTCACAAGCTTCTCAGCATCCAGCTTGCCCCAGTGCACCTTCGCACGGGCAAGCGCCCTACGGGCACCTTCGATGCATACGGAGCGCTTGATGACTTCGAGCCTTGTATAGGCCTCCACCAGCCGCCTCACCAGCCTGAAGTAGCTCCCAGGCATGGCCTCTCCAGGCCACAGCCGGACTATGAGGCCCTTCATGGCCTGTTCGGCCACCTTATGGAGCTCGACCAACTGTTTCAGCTGGTCACTTAAGGGCACCGGGTGTTTGGCCTCAGCATACTGAGACCAGAACGCCTTCTCCGTAGAGCTTCCCTCCTCGGCGCGGTAGAAGGCGGCGGCATCCGACACGCTACGAGGCAAGTCTGCGAATGCTCCTGGAGAGCTCCGGATTCGGGTAAGTGACAAGTAATTCACTTTTACGTGCTTGCTTTTGCATAAAGAATGCCTTACCCGTTGTTATATTTTTTATTGCCTCAACCTCCTGGAGGGCCTTCTGGGCTTCGGCCTTGGCAGACTTGGCATCTTCAATGGCCGTCGCGAGCTCAGACTCTCGCGTCTTCAAGTCAAGCTCCAAACTCTCATGTTTTTTCATGAGAGCCTGGAGCTCTTGCCGCACCTCGCCAACCTGCGTCTCATGCTTCTCCCGCTCGGTGCGCTCCGTGGCCGCCCTCTTTTCGGCCTCGGATAGCGCTTGCTTAAGGGTCGCCACCTCAGTTGTGGCCCCTACAATAGCCGCGTTAATCCTGTCACTTTTTGCAATTGCACCTTTCACATATTTCAATAAGGTATTTCTTACCTTCCTTCTCCTCGAGCTGCTGCTTGGCTAGGCCGAGCTCTTGCTCGGACCGCACGAGGTTCTGCTTCAGCGTATCCACCTCCGCAGTCAGTGCGGCGGAGGCCAGCAGCGAAGCCTGCATACGCATATTGACTTGATTATGTTAGACTCCTACGATTATTAGATCCTCTATTCGGCTTTTCTTTCCGAATGCCGAACAGAGCATCAGGGGCTACTGTCTATGCGGTAATATTTTTACATATTCTTTACTTACCTCAAAGCCTGTTAGAAGGCTGGCACAGGGTTCAGTCAGTCCGCTCTTAGCGGAGCGAACCTTCTGGATCACCACACTCATAACAGTACGGTGCTCCTCGTCGATGGAGGCGCCGTTAAGCATCTCCAGCAAATTGTCCGGTGCCTCCGGTTGGATGGAGGTCACCGGCTCGGTAGGCTTGCTCCTCTTGAAAGGAGGCTGCCTACCGGAGTCCAGAACCGTTGAAGGTTCCGGCGCGGTGTCCGTCTCAAGGCCAGACTTGGAGCCCTTGGGGGTGCTATCCCCTTTACGTCTGGAGTCCGAGAGGTTGCCTTGCGGTGCCTCCAGGACCACCTCCTCCTGGCTTGGAACCTATTGGGACGCCACCTCGGCGCCGTCCGTAGGGTGGGGGGAGGAAGCCGTCGGAAGCGAATTCACATCCAACGAGTCCAGGGAGCCGCTCGACGACTCGTCGAGCCCGGCCTTGGGCGGACTGCACAATCATGTTCGACGTAAGGAAAAGTTGTGCAATGGGGGAATACTATGAATCACTCTGGTATCCGGATACTTACGATTTTGCCAGGGGCTTGGCCCTGTGCGGCCACTCCTCTTCACCGTCGTCGGCGTTGGTGGAGTAGTCCGGAGGAGGGGTCTTCCCCCTCTTGGACCCTTCGGCCTCCCAGGTTGGGGCGGCCTTCCTTTTCTTCCCTCCCCCCCCCCCCGCTGGGGGGAGAGAGGTCTCTTCTTCCTCCTCTTCGTCTTCATGGGAGGAGCACACGTTGGAGTCGTCGGATGGTGAATCCGACACCTCCTGGCGCCGGGTACTCTTTCAAGTCCCTGTGGCCTTCTTCTTGGCCTTCTTCTCTCGCACCACGTAAGGTGCCGGAACCAGCAGCTTCGCCAAGCGAGCGTCCACTGGGCCTTCGGGCAAAGGAGCCGGACAGTTGATCTATCCGAACGTCTCCTGCCAATCATGTCAAAGGTAAGGGAACTTAGATCCCGCATGGAGTCAAACTATGAAAAACTAATACCCTATAAAAGGTGAAAACAGCTTACCGCACGAGCGTGACGCTGCGTGCTGAATCTGCGATCCTCGGTAGCGGATGCGGGGGCCTCGACGCCCTTGAAAAGCACCTTCCAGGCATCTTCGTACGTCGTGTCGAAGAGCCTGCTCAGAGTTCAGTGCCGCGCCGGGTCGAACTCCCACAGGTTCAAAGCCCGTTGTTGACACGGGAGGATCCGACGGATGAGCATAACCTGGACTACATTGACAAGTTTGAGATTCCTATCCACCAGGGTTTAGACGCATGTTTGGAGTCCGGTCAGCTCTCCTTTTTTACCCCACGTCAGGCCCATCTCTTTCCAGGAGGCGAGCCGCGTAGGGGGTCCGGATCGGAACTCGGGGGCTGCGACCCATTCAGGGTCACGCGGCTCGGTGATGTAAAACCACCCCGACTGCCACCCCTTTAGGGACTCCACAAAGGAGCCCTCGAACCATAGGATGTTGGGCATCTTGCCCACCATGGCGCCTCCGCACTCCGCTTCGGTGCCGTGCACCACCTTCGGCTTGACATTGAAAGTCTTGAGCCATAGGCCGAAATGGGGGCGGATGCGAAAAAAAGCCTCGTACACAACGATAAACGCTGAGATGTTGAGGACAAAATTTGGGGCCAGATCATGGAAATCCAGGCCATAGTAGAACATGAGCCCCCGGACAAATGGGTGGAGAGGGAAGCCCAGTCCGCGGAGGAAATGGGGGAGGAACACCACCCTCTCATGGGGCCTAGGGGTGGGGATGAGTTGCCCCTCTTCAGGAAGCCGGTGCGCAATGTCATTAGACAAGTATCCGGCATTCCTCAGTCTTTTGATGTGTCCCTCCATGACGGAGGAGACCATCCACTTGCCTCCCGCTCCGGACATGGCTGGAGAAGGTTGAGGTGGGGTGTGCGGACTTGGGCGCTGGAGCTCGAGTACGCGGAAATGGATAGGCAAAGGAGGAAGAAGGCGTGGATGAAAAGGTGGATCCTTATCCCCTTATATGGGCGAGCGTGACTATGCGCCCCCACCAGCCTGGTAAAACTCGCTCATCTCCCAAGCGCCGTAGTCAATGGCGCGGTTGGGTTACCCACACCCGTATTGATGATAATCCTGGAATAAGGGGACACGATCTCTGCTTTAACAAGACGTGCCAAGGAAACTGCCTCGCTAAACGCGCTGAGGTGGGACGATAAAATGATTCGAATAAAGACTTGGTCGTGGTGTGATGTCACGCTACGGAATACGCCAGCAGATTAGATTTGTGTAAATATTATTCTCTCTATGGCAATATGTGGAAACTTATTTTGCAGAGCCAGACACTACCTTTGTGTTCAAAATCTTCTATGAAGTACTTGGAGGAGGAACCCGCCTTGCAATGCCGAAGACAATCTGCGCGCCGGACTCGTCGTCATTGAAGCCTGGTTCAGGGGCTACTGAGGGAGTCCTGGATTAGGGGGTGTCCGGATGGCCGGACTATACCTTCGGTCGGACTCCTGGACTATGAAGATACAAGATTGAAGACTTTGTCCCGTGTCTGGAAGGGACTTTCCTTTGCGTGGAAGGCAAGCTTGGTGATATGGATATGTAGATCTCCTACCATTGTAACCGACTCTGTGTAACCCTAGCCCTCTCCTGTGTCTATATAAACCGGAGAGTTTTAGTCCATAGGACGAACAACAATCATACCATAGGCTAGCTTCTAGGGTTTAGCCTCTCTGATCTCATGGTAGATCTACTCTTGTACTACCCATATCATCAATATTAATCAAGCAGGACGTAGGGTTTTACCTCCATCAAGAGGGCCCGAACCTGGGTAAAACATCGTGTCCCCTGCCTCCTGTTACCATCCGGCCTAGACGCATAGTTCAGGACCCCCTACCCGAGATTCGCCGGTTTTGACACCGACACCACCAGAGAAGGAACCTGGACCTTCTTGAATTTCTTCGGTGGAGGTGCAGACCAGTCAAAATTTTCTTTGAGACCCATGTTCTTCAGATCTTCTTCACCATACAGATGTGACAGGATTGCCCAGGTGCGACCGAAGACTTGATGGAGGTAGTAGTGGTTTTTCTTCACTTCATTGTGTGTGGCAGTCATGTTGTGAAGAAGTGAACCAAACTGACGCTTAACCCATTTGTGATTTCAATCCACCTTCTGGTGAAGACTAAGTAGAAGTTCACGGTCAGTCATCACGCGCTGAGCAGTGGCTTGAGGAGTAGACTTGGGTGCATTGCCAGAGTCATGTGTGGCAGAGTCATCATTGGTGGAATAAGATGCAGCTTTGCGAAACTGACCATCCAATGGATGAATGCCTTCATCTATTACAGCTGGTGCTTTGCCCTTTCCATCAACTGAGGAATATGTCTGCTTGAGGACTTCAATTGGGGGCAAGTAGCTGAGGTGATTCTGGAAATCATCTTTGTAGTTGAGTGAAGACCTTGTCCTGAGGAATCTCATAATCCAAGGTGCATAAGGCTTCAGCTCAAACGGAGATAGTGCAACATTTGCCATAGTCCTCATGAAGAAATCGTGATAATTGACAGGAATGCCATGAACGATGTTGAATACCAGATTCTTCATGATGCCAACAATTTCCTCATCAGATGAGTCGTGGCCTTTGATGGGACTGATTGTCCTCAGAAGAATACGACAGACAGTTCTGGGCACGTACATCAATTCCTTCACGAGGAATTTGGTTCTTGGTGCTTGACCTGGCTTCAAAGGTTTCATCAGCACCTGCATGTAATGATGTGTGAGCTCAGGTTCACTGTAGATGCAGCGAGCTTCTTCAAAGGGAGGACTGAGTGGTAGAGCATGAAGCAATTCAGAGGCTGGTGCAGTGTAGTGAGTGTTTTCAGACATCTAGTCCAGCACCCATGAATTCACATCTTCAGCATCTCCGGTGATGTGCAGCGTTGCATAGAATTGAAGAATCAGTTCTTCATTCCAATCGCAGATGTCAGAGCAAAAGTTGAGCAGTCCAGCATCGTGAAGAACACTGAGGACTAGTGCGAAGCACGGCAGAGATTCCATATCCACGTGAGGAATATGCTCATGGTAGAAGATCTTCTCCTTGTTGAATAGCACTAAGGAATAGAAATTGGCTTGACTAGCAGTCCAGAAACGCCTCTTCCTAATGCGGGCAGAGTCATATGGGTTGTAATCTTCGAAGAATACGTGCTCACCAAAGAAATCATCAGCCTTAAACTTTTGCTTGCGTGAGAATGGATCATTTGGCTTCGGCAGAGGAGTGTCAGTGAGTTGCATCACGACCTCAGGAATCTCAATCGCAGGTTCTTCAGGCTGAGGAATTTCTGGTTCCTCCTCAGTGGCAGTCTGCGTCATTGGTTGTTCAGCAGCAGCAGTTTCTTCAGCGCTAGTGGCTGGAATTTCCTCATGGACAGATGCAGTGGGATGAGTTTCTTCAGCGCTAGTGGTTGGAATTTCCTCATGGACAGATGCAGTGGGATGAGTTTCTTCAGAGCCCGTGTGAATAGTTTGTGTGGGGGACTGAGGAATTTGCTGTAGAGGGGTGAACATTGGAGAGTTTGGATGCTGACTTTCCCAGAATTCATCACTGACTACGGGTGTGGAGCAGCCAATGTCCACATATTCATCTTCCATTTCTTCAACGCCAGCCTCTTTAGCTGTGAACTGAGGCATAGGCGAGGAGATGATAGGTGTTGAAGGGATCGCATCCACTTCAATTTCTTCATCCAACGGTTCAGACGAAGCAGCAGAAGGAGTTTCTTCATCAGATCCGCTGGGGATCACATATTCTTCATAAAAAGGAACAAGGTCCTTTGATGGCCTGGTTGAGATGGGAACAGCATCAATTGGATTTGCAAATGAGCTTGTCATAGGCTTCATTTTCTTCGAAGCTGAAGAATCTGAAGCAGCTGATGCTTTCCTTTTCTTTACTACAGCATGCTCTGCAGCCTTGGTCTTCTTCACATCTGATGAAGATGGAAGGATTGGAGTTGAAGTTGGTGCAGGAGCAGCTGAGGAATCTGGTTGATTTTCTTTAGGCACAACTGATGCAGTTGTCCTGAGTTCTTCAGTTTCTTCAGGCACACCACTAGTGGGTGCCCTAGCAATTTCTTCAGCGGCTGGAATGCAGTCATCAGCCCTGGAACTCACATTATCTTCAGCAGCCTGATTGTCATCAGCGGTGCTGGCATTTTCTTTAGTAGGCTGAGCAGATGCTTCAGCCTGAGGAATTTCCTGTTGCTTTGGGGCTGCAACATTGGAAGTGAAGTTATCCGCAAGTTTCACAAAACAAACCTTGGCTCCAAGCCAATCAGTGTGATATGCTTCAAAGTCATCACTGAGTTTCTTAATCTCAGTCTGAATAGTGACAAGTTCTTCAGTTGTCATAGAGACAATATTTTTCTTCAGATAGCGCTCTTTCTTGTACTGCGCTTTCTTGATCTGCCTGGCCTTCTCAAATTTCCACTTTTCTTCTTGAATGAAGTGGGTCAGCATGTGACTCTGGCCAGGAGTCAGCTTGAAGTCAGGCAAGGGAGTGTTGGGGTCCTTGTACCAATCATCAATGTAGTCGAGGATCGGCTTGGGATCCAAAAGCAGTGGCACCTCTGATCCCTTGGCTCTAGCGGCCCTGACTTGCCTGTCTCTGATGATTTTTGCAAGTTCATCATCATCAGCTTTGTCTTCATCAGACGACACTTGGAAAGCGACTTGCTTCTTTTGAGGACTTGGGCGAGGACCTCGTCCAGCAGTGGCCTTTGTCTTCAGCAGTGAGGGGCCAGCTGAGGAACTTGGTGCAGCTAAGGAACTAGCTGAGACACCTGAGGCAATGGAGATTCCGGCAGTCCTTTGGCACGAGGCGAGATGCACAGGTGCTGAGGATTTGGTCGGAACAGCTGAAGGCTTTGGCGGAGGAGCTGAGGACTTTGGAGGAACAGGAGCAGCATGAGGAATTTGCCGTGAGGGCTTTGATGATTCTGGCCGTGAGGGCATTGCTGAGGAGCTTGGCCTTGAGGGCATTGTTGGTGAAGCACTTGGCTTGTGCGCAGGCTTCTTAGACATAGCCTTCTTTGGCTTGACAGCAGAGGCCTCAGCAGAGGCAGCAGCAGCAGAGTCTTCATTGAAATTCCTCACTGCTTCTCTAGATTGCTTAGCCAGCTTGGCTTGGCGCTTGGCCCATTCATCAGGATAGTCCTCACCGCGCTTGAGGCTGGTGGGATCTACTATTTGGCCAGGTGCCAATGGAGCTCTTGGGCATGGAGGATTGAGTGCGGATTTTTTCATATACTTAGGAGTGACATATCTGTACTCCCTCCATTCTCTTTCCCACCTCCTCTCTATCCTCTGTTTGCGCACTTTGCGCTCATTCTTGGTTTCCTCGGTAGGTGTGCAGTACCCGGCATATATGTCATCAGGGATTTCAAACACTGTATTTACCTCAGGCCTCTTTCCTCCCTTCTGTGGCCTTTTACCATCAGGCATTTTCTTCAGTTGAGGAATTTGAACAATCGAATTCTCTGAAGAAGTATGCAACTTTTCTTCGAGGAACGCTGCAAATGAGTTAAGTTGATGAGAACCTAGTGATTTAGCAGCTGACATGTGTACCTGTGAACAGAGTATAGTTGCGAGGAATTTAGAGAGGTCATATGCGTTCTCAGAAGGTTTTTCAAAAAGAACAAGTTTGAGGAATTTGACCAGATGAGTCTTGAAGATTTTCACTAAGCGTTCTTTGTCTTAGGTTCCAGAGTTGTATAGATCGAAGATCCACACAATTGAGGAATCTTGAAGAAAAATGATGCTTAGAGAAACGAATCAAGAACATATGACTTGTGAGGTGTTCAGTGTGTGAAGATATGAAGAAAAACACTTTTCAAGATTTTGTAGATAATCATTCGAATCAACGAGGGCAGTAAAAGTAACTTTTAATTACCTTGGATGAATAACACGACGAACTGGAGTGAGGAGATGTGAAGTTCGTCTGTGCAGATCTTCCACGCCTTAACTTGGCGAAGGAAGACGGCTACGGAGGCGGCGGAGTGAAGATGTCCGCGGTCGACGCGAGTACGTCGGCGACGAGGTCGAGGCAGTGAAGCTCTTCCTCACCGGCGGTGATGAAGTAGCGGCGGCGCTAGGGTTTGAGAAGCTCGAGCTGGAGAGAGAGGTCGAGCGGAGTAAAAGAAGTGAGGAAGGGAAGGAGGGGTATTTATAGCCACGGTGAAAAACTGCTCGCCTGAAGAAATTGGACGAACATGCCCCTGACCCTTCTCATTTGCATGACATGTGTCACCCACGTAGTGAGAGGTGGAGATCGTGTTAGATCGTGGGTGAGTGGATAAGTGTATCGTGGGATGCGGAGCGGTTTGAGTGGCAAAGCCGAAAATTTCGAAAAGATAGGTTTTAAAGTTCCGTTCGCAATTTCTTCAGCTGACTAGGACAGAGTGAAGATTTTGAACGAGTTTCAAATAGAACGCACATGAAGAATTTGTGAACAGATTGGGTTGAGTATAGCATAGAGGGGAAGGGTCCGATCACATTCACTTAGCAGAAAACCAACTTGAAGAAATAGCAATAAGTGAATGTTGTAGAGGACATAAACTCATATATATATATATATAGCCAATGAAGAAAAACGTCGGAACCAGTGAAGACTATGCAAAGTTGAAAAATATGAATAATTTGAGGAATTTCAACTTTCGGTGGTGGCGTGACCCACCGTATAAGAATGATGATTTCAGACACCGCGTACAATTATCGTAGGGTTCTAAGAATCAAATTCTTCATTAATTTCTTCACACTAAGAGTGTTATTCTTCATTGAATGAAGAAAAACGTTTCTTCATGTGTTGCACATCTAAGTCATCAATTTTGCATAAGTGTTAGGATGAGTGTCCTTTTCAAAGAACATTCGAAGATTCCAGGATATTTAGCTCACACCGCAACTTGCTAAATCTCTTCTCATCCAAGGGCTTTGTGAAGATATCGGCTAGCTGTTCTTCAGTCTTCACATGCTCAATAGAAATGTCGCCCTTCAACACATGATCATGAAGAAAATGATGACGAATCTGAATGTGCTTTTGTCTTCGAGTGCTGAACTCGGTTGTGAGCAATCTTGATGGCACTCTCATTGTCACAGAAGAGAGGCACATTCTTCATGTTGATGCCGTAGTCCTTGAGAGTTTGCTTCATCCATAGCAATTGGGCACAGCAAGAACCAGCGGTAATGTACTCAACTTCAGCAGTAGATAGTGATACACAGTTCTGTTTCTTCGAGGACCAACAGACCAAAGATCGTCCGAGGAAATGACATGTACCAGATGTTGACTTGCGATCCACACGATCACCAACATAGTCAGAGTCAGAATATCCAACAAGATCAAAAGCCGAGCCCTTGGGGTACCATAATCCAAGTGTTGGTGTGTGAGCTAGATATCAAATAATATGCTTCACAGCCTTATGGTGTGATTCCTTCGGTGCAGCTTGAAATTGGGCACACATGCAAACACTAAGCATTATATCTGGCCTAGATGCACATAAGTACAATAAGGAACCTATCATGGAGCGGTATACCTTATGATCGAAGTCAATACAATTTTCATCAGTGCACAGATGGCCATTTGTGGGCATAGGAATTTTGACGCCTTTGCAATCTTGCATGCTGAATTTCCTCAGTACATCCTTGAGGTATTTCTCCTGAGATATGAATATGCCATTGCATTGTTGACGAATTTGAAGACCTAAGAAGAATTTCAACTCTCCCATCCTAGACATTTGATATTCTTCACTCATCATATAGGCAAATTCATCACTATAACGTTGGTCAGTACAACCAAAGATAATATCATCAACATATATTTGGCACACAAACAATTCACCATCATAAGATTTAGTGAAAAGAGTAGGGTCGAGTGAACCGGGTTTGAAGCCTTTCTTCATGAGGAGTTCCTTCAAGGTATCATACCAAGCCCGTGGGGCCTGCTTGAGGCCATAGAGGGCCTTGTTGAGTCTGAAGACTTTGTCAGGATTCTTTGGATCTTCAAAACCTGGGGGTTGAGCAACATATACTTCTTCCTCAAGCTTACCATTGAGGAATGCACTCTTCACATCCATTTGATATAAAGTGATATCATGATGGTTAGCATAAGCAAGTAATATGCGAATAGCCTCAAGTCTAGCAACAGGTGCAAAAGTTTCATCGAAATCAATTCCTTCCACCTGTGTGTAGCCTTGAGCTACAAGCCGTGCCTTATTCCTCACCACAAGGCCATTTTCATCTTGCTTGTTGCGGTAGATCCACTTTGTGCCGATGATATTGTGCTTGCGAGGATCTGGACGTTTGACCAGTTCCCAGACATTGTTGAGCTCGAACTGATGTAATTCTTCTTGCATGGCCTGAATCCACTCAGGCTCCAGAAATGCTTCATCTACCTTAGTGGGCTCTGTAATAGAGACAAAAGCATAGTGCCCACAAAAGTTAGACAAATGTGAAGCTTTTGAGCGTGTGAGAGGACCTGGCGCTTTGATGTCATTGATGATCTTTTCAACTTGCAATTCTTTTGCAATGCGAGGATGAGCTGGTTGCCGTTGAAGAATTTGATCAGCGTTTTCTTCAACACAATTTTCTTCAGCATTTTCTTCAGGTGCATTAGCTCGACGTTCTTCATGTTCCGGAATGAATTCTTCAGCAGATTCTTTAGTAGGAATAACATCCTCAGTAGCCTTGAACTTGATAGTTTCCGCAGGTGCTGGTTCATCTATCACAGTAGGTAGGTGCTCTCTTTGCGAGCCATTAGTTTCATCGAATCGCACATCTATAGTTTCAACAAATTTGTGAAGAATGTTGTTGAAGACTCTGTAGGTGTGCGAGTCCTTTCCGTAACCAAGCATAAAACCTTCATGTGCTTTCGGTGCAAATTTTGAGTTGTGATGAGGATCTCTAATCCAACATTTAGCACCGAAGACTTTGAAATAACTTACATTGGGTTTCTTATCAGTGAGGAGTTCATAGGCAGTCTTTTTGAAGAATTTGTGAAGATATACTCTGTTGATGATGTGGCACGCAGTATCAATTGCCTCAGTCCAGAAACGACAAGGCGTTTTGTATTCATCAAGCATAGTGCGAGCCATCTCAGCAAGAGTCCTGTTCTTGCGCTCCACGACGCCATTCTGCTAAGGAGTGTAGGGAGCAGATAACTCATGAGTAATACCAAGTTCATCAAGATAGTCATCGAGACCAGAATTCTTGAACTTAGTGCCATTGTCACTTCTGATGTGCTTGATCTTCACACCAAAGTTGGTTGAAGCCCTCGAGGAAAATTGTGTGAAGACTTCCCGCACTTCATGTTTGTAAGTAACAAGGTGTACCCATGTATAGCGAGAATAATCATCAACAATAACAAAGCCATATTGAGATGCTTCATTTGAAATAGCAGAATAATGATTAGGACCAAAGACATCCATGTGAAGCAATGCAAACGGGCGAGTGGTGGTCATGATAGTCTTTGCTGGATGCTTGGCCTTCGTCATCTTCCCAGCTTCACAGGCTCCACATAGGTGATCCTTGAGGAATTTGACATTCTCGATGCCGATGACATGCTTCTTCTTCGCAAGCGTGTGCAAATTCCTCATGCCTGCATGACCAAGTCGTCGATGCCAGAGCCAGCCTTCTGAAGCTTTTGCAAGTAAGCACACGGCTGGTTGCGGTCCTATAGAGAAATCAACAATATACATGTCTCCTCTCCTAAAGCCTTCGAAGACTTTGGAATTGTCAGCTTCCATAACCACAACACAACGGTACTTGCCAAAGATGACAACCATATCAAGATCACAAAGCATTGAGACAGGCATAAGGTTGTATCCTAAGGACTCAACAAGCATGACTTTGTCCATATGCCGATCCTTTGTAATCGCAACCTTACCTAGACCCAATACCTGACTTTTGCCTTTGTCAGCAAAGATGATATGCTTCAGATGCGACAGAGATAATGGAGCATCCATCAATAGATTCTTGTCACCAGTCATGTGGTTTGTACATCCACTATCGAGGACCCACTCAGTGGCTTTAGGTTGATCATCCTGCAGACGAATTAGTGCAGCTTACAAACTCATATACTTCATTAGTGAAGAATATGACATCAATTCATTAGATCAATTTCATCAAGCAAAAGAATTGATAAAGCAGTATGAGGACGTGAGAAATGAAAGTTCATTTCTTCATGATTAGCCTGTGTCCTATCAGGCATGCTCAGGTCTCCAGCAAATTCTTCAGACGATTACGTGCATCTGGAGACCTGACCCTGCAGAAGAGATTAGTTCTTTTTCTTCACCACCCACATCTGAAGGGGTGGCAAAGAGTTCATCATTCTACGAGCTCCATACGAAAAGGATGGCATAGAAGCCAGTCCATTTCATTTCACATAAGAGGGGTTAGAATAAGCATAAGAGTAAGCAGAGAAATTCTTCGAGGACTTATGGACATAATGATTTGAAGAATAATGCACATATCCATAATCCTTAGATCTTCCCTGCGAAACAGACGGGTTAGCACGATGATGTTCATATGAGGACTTTGATCCTTTTGAGGAATTTGATCCATGTGAGGAGTTTGGTCCGTATGAGGACTTGGATCCATATGAAGAATTTGGTCCATATGAAGAATTTGATCTGGGATTCCTATTCTTCACAGGTGGCGTCATGATGACATTCACCTGAAGATTTTCAAGGCATCTTTTGGGAACCCATATTTTCTTCATAGGGGAGTCGTTCCTGCAGTTAGTGCCAACATATCTAGCAAATACTTCACCATTCTGATTTTTGAACAGTTTATAGTTAGAGTCAATTGACTCATCATCAGAATGAGGAGTTTCACATGCAAATCCAGATAAGTTAGATGGATCAACTGGAGGTCCCTTTGCAGCAACCCATGTAGTTTTGGGGTACTGCTCAGGCTTCCAATATGTACCATCAG
Organism: Triticum aestivum; assembly: GCF_018294505.1. Classification (NCBI taxonomy): domain Eukaryota; kingdom Viridiplantae; phylum Streptophyta; class Magnoliopsida; order Poales; family Poaceae; genus Triticum; species Triticum aestivum. Next base: position 628,464,795 of record NC_057800.1, read on the forward strand.
CATTGAGTTTCCTCTCAAAGGCGATACCCTCTTTCCTAGGGTTCCTGTTGAGGATCTGCTTTTTAAGCACATCACAAAGAGCCTGATGCCCTTTGAGGCTTTTGTACATGCCTGTTGTGTACAATTCCTTCAGCCCTGCATCATCAGTGATACTAGCAATGTCCTCAGATGAGGAATTAGTGATAGCAGAGGCATGTGAAGAATTTGAAACATTAGCAGCATTTGAACATTCAGGTGAAGAATTAGCAGATTCACGTTTAATGCACTTCAAGCATGAAGGAACAAATTCTTCCTGAGATGCGCTGATTTGTTGAGCAAGTAATGAATCGCGCTCCTTCTGAAGATCTTCATAACTCACTCTTAGCTTCTCAAGGTCTTGCTTTCTTTGAAGAAATTCAGAAGAAAGCTTCTCATGGTCAGATAAGAGAGTGTTATGTTGATCTTGAAGGGTGTCATACTTAGTATGAGGTCTCTGAAGACTTTCGGCCAAAGCTTTTGACTGATCCATTTCTTCACCCAACATATCATCGCTCTTGTTTAGCAAATAGTGAACTTTTTCCAAAGATCTTTGTTGTTTAGTGGCAAGGGAAGCAAGCATGACATAGCTGGGTCCAAATTCATCACCAGATTCATCATCACTAGACTCGGATAGGTAGCATTCAGTTACCTCAACATCTTTTACCATAAGGCATGATGCAGAAGATGATGATTCTGGTTCGAATGTCATCGCGTTGAGAGATTCCTTGAAGTCCTCAAACCAAGGATCATGACAGGTTTGATGACCTTCATACACCTCAAAGAGACGGTCCCAGACGAGCTTTGCATGATCAAGATGCATGATATTCCTAAACTGATTTTGTGACAAACTGGAGCAGATGACATCCTTCACCGTGAGGTTTAGAAGAGTGTGCTTGCGAATGTCATCAGCTTCCGCCATCTTGCACAGATTGGTCAGACCAATCTTAGTGACGGTCCATAGCTCGTTGTTCATCGCCATGAGGCGTTTCTTCATCATGGCCTTCCACTTGGGATACTCGTGACCGTCAAAGATGGGGCATGTCACTTTCGTCATACCTGCGGTCGACATAACTAAAACTCCAGGCGGTTAAACCAAAATCACACAGAACAAGGGAGTACCTTGCTCTGATACCAATTAAAAGTGCGTTATATCGACTAGAGGGGGGTGAATAGGCGATTTTTATGAAATTCTTCACTGAGGAATTTGCTGGTGAGGAAATTCCTTAGCGAAGAACTACTAGCAGCGGAATAAGTACTCAAAAGTAAACATAACAGAATACAAGCATAGTCATCATGATGAAATAAAGACAGGCACAGAGTACAGGAAGCGTAATCATAGGATAACACAGGATGAAGACAGATAGACTGAAGAATTTGAATTGAGGAAATTGAGAAAGTCTTCAGTCAAAGTCTTCAAACACAGATATGAACAAACACACAACACAGTTATGAGGAAATGAAAGAGTTGAGGAAATAGAACCAGTAAGCTTGGTGAAGACAATGATTTGGTAGACCAGTTCCAACTGCTGTCTCAGTTGTACGTCTGGTTGGAGCGGCTGAGTATTTAAACTCGAGGACACACAGTCCCGGACACCCAGTCCTGAACACGCAGCTCAGGACACCCAGTCCTCACCGTATTCTCCTTGAACTAAGGTCACACAGACCTCGTCCAATCACTCGTGGTAAGTCTTCAGGCGACTTCCAAACCTTCACAAACTTGGTCACTCGACAATCCACAATTCCTCTTGGATGCTCTAGACCATGACGCCTAACCGTCTGGAAGAAGCACAGTCTTCAAAGGTAACAAGTGTCGGATCCATGCAGGATCAATCTCTTCAGTGATGCTCAATCACTTGGGGTTTGTAGGTGTTTGGGTTTTGGGTTTTTGGTTTTTCCTCACTTGATGATTTTCGCTCAAAGTCCTCAGAGGATGGGTTGCTCTCAAATGACAAGTGTTAGTTTCTCTCGGAGCAGCCAACCAACTAGTGGTTGTAGGGGGCGGCTATTTATAGCCTAGGGAGCAGCCTGACATGATAAGACATAAATGCCCTTCAATGATATGACCGTTAGGTGGATAGATATTTTGGGACAGCTGGCGCATAGCACAGCAACGATCGGAATTTTGAGTAGTAAAATCCTCAGGGCTATCATGTTCCTCACTGTGTAGGCAATCCGCACTGGCGAATTTCTAACTCCTCAGTTAGGACAAATTCCTCAAAGACCAGAAGAACTTCGTCTCTCTCACTGAAGAAATTGGCTGAACTGTATGAGATTTCCAATGGCTTCACTCGAAGGGATTGGTAGGTGTAGGATTTTGAGTTGAGCATCACATGGAAATTTTTCCTTAGTATTTCCTCGACCCCCTTTAACAATACGGTGTTTCCTATGACTCAAGAAAGAGAGAAACAAAACTATGAAAACGAAAGTCTTCAAGCTTCATATTCCTCGCATGAATATCAAGTCTTCACGGACACACCAATTTCTTCAGTTCAAAGTCTTCATGAAAGTCTTCAAAGATACCAAAATCTTTAGTTGAAGATATTCATTTTTAGGGGTCGACTTTTCTTGTAAATATCAAGCTCCTCATAGACTTATAGACCTGTGTACACTCACAAACGCATTAGTCCCTTAACCTATAAGTCTTCAATACACCAAAATCACTAAGGGGCACTAGATGCACTTACAATAATCCGAAGAGGAAGAAGACGACGATGACTTTGACACCGTTTTAGGCATGGTTTTCAATGATGATGTTCGGCGGCTGATGTCTACTACACAACCTTCTTCTTGTAGACGTTGTAGGGCCTCCAAGTGCAGAGGTTTGTAGGACAGTGGCAAATTTCCCTCAAGTGGATGACCTAAGGTTTATCAACCCATGAGAGGCGTAGGATGAAGATGGTCCCTCTCAAACAACCCTGCAACCAAATAGCAAAGAGTCTCTTGTGTCCCCAACACACCCAATACAATGGTAAATTGTATAGGTGCACTAGTTCAGCGAAGAGATGGTGATACAAGTTCTGTTGGAAAAGGCAGTGCCTAGGAGGAGCTTAGGCACGCCTAGGCACTAGGCAATGGCCAAACACCGCGCCTAGGGCATAAGCAGAAGTCTAGGCAGAGCAAGTAAGAAATTGTCTACCCAAGCGAGAAATCATGCCATACTGCACTGATATGCCAAAAGGGCCATATTCCAATCGTAGTAGCTGGTAGTTAACATACTTATATGCCCTAAATTAATAAAGTACACATATAATAACCACATATACACCCTGATAGTAAAAAATATATAAGCACCTAGGTTGCGCCTAGGGCGCTTAAGCACCGCCTAGGCACTAGGCGAAGGCCAACCGCCTCGCTTACGCCTACCGCTTTTTCCAACCCATACAAGTGCAATATGGATGGTAGATAAAGGTTTTTGTAATCTGAAAATATAAAAACAGCAAGGTAACTAATGATAAAAATGAGCACAAACAGTATTGCAATGCTAGGAAACAAGGCCTAGGGTTCATACTTTAACTAGTGCAAGTTCTCTCAACAATAATAACATAATTGGATCATATAACTATCCCTCAACATGCAACAAAGAGTCACTCCAAAGTCACTAATAGCGGAGAACAAACGAAGGATTATTGTAGGATACGAAACCACCTCAAAATTATCCTTTCTGATCGATCTATTCAAGAGTTCGGAGTAAAATAACACGAAGCTATTCTTTCTGTTCAATCTATCCTAGAGTTCGTACTAGAATAACACCTTAAGACACAAATCAACCAAAACTCTAATGTCACCTAGATACTCCAATGTCACCTCAAGTATCCGTGGGTATGATTATACGATATGCATCACACAATCTCAGATTCATCTATTCAACCAACACAAAGAACTTCAAAGAGTGCCCCAAAGTTTCTACTGGAGAGTCAAGACAAAAACGTGTGCCAACCCCTATGCATAAGTTCACCAGGTCACGGAACCCGCAAGTTGATCACCAAAACATACATCAAGTAGATCACGTGAATATCCCATTGTCACCATAGATAAACACATGTAAGACATACATCAAGTGTTCTCAAATCCTTAAAGACTCAATCCGATGAGATAACTTCAAAGGGAAAACTCAATTCATCACAAGGAGATAGAGGGGGAGAAACATCATAAGATCCAACTATAATAGCAAAGCTCGCGATACATCAAGATCGTTCCGAATCAAGAACTCGAGAGAGAGAGAGAGAGAGATCAAACACATAGCTACTGGTACATACCCTCAGCCCCGAGGGTGAACTACTCCCTCCTCGTCATGGAGAGCGCCGGGATGATGAAGATGGCCACCGAAGAGGGGTTCCCCCCTCCAGCAGGGTGCCGAAACGGGTCTAGATTGGTTTTCGGTGGCTATGGAGGCTTGCGGCAGCGAAACTCCCGATCTAGGTTATGTTCTGGAAGTTTGGGTATATATAAGAGGTTTTGGCGTCGGGAACAAGTCAGGGTGGTCACCAAGGCGCCCACAAGGTAGGGGGCGCGCCCAAGGGGTAGGGTGCCCCCCACCCTCGTGGGTGCCTCGGGACTCTTCTGGCCCATCTTCGATACTCCGTGGGCTTCTTCTGGTCCAAAAATAATCTCCGTGAAATTTCAGGTCAATTGGACTCCGTTTGGTTTTCCTTTTCTGCGATACTCAAAAACAAGGAAAAACAGAAACTGGCACTGGGCTCTAGGTTAATAGGTTAGTCCCAAAAATCATATAAAATAATATATGAATGCATATAAAACATCCTAGATGGATAATATAATAGCATGGAACAATCAAAAATTATAGATACGTTGGAAATGTATCAGCGGCCGAGGAGAGGATCACAGTTTGGCCGCATACACATCAACCATGATAGAGCGGAGGGTCATGCGAAGATCATGAGAGACTACTTTGACCCAAAGCCAACCTATCCGGAGAAGTATTTTTGCCGGCGCTTTCGGAGGCTATGCAATCAATGACTATGTCTGCATTGGTGAAGACACAATCTTGGAGGCTGTTCGAAGGTTCACTAAAGTAGTGATCGCTGTCTTTCGCCTGGAGTACTTGAGAGAACCAACCGAGGAAGACATCCAGAGGCTGATGACTGAGGGTGAAGTAAGAGGATGGCCTGGGATGCTTGGATCACTTGACTGTATGCATTGGACATGGAAGAATTGCCCTGCAGGGTGGATAGGGTCAGTACAAAGGCCACTGCAATGATCCAACGATCCTTCTTGAGGCAGTTGCATCGAAGGATCTTTGGATATGACATTCATTCTTTGGTTTTCCTGGCTCTCACGTTGACTTGAATGTGTTGTCGAGATCACTATTGTTTTTTAGGCTTATTAAAGGTGAAGCTCCTGCTTGCAACTACTGGGTCAACGGGCACAACTACTCGATGGGTTACTACCTTACGGATGGCATCTATCCACCATGGGCCACCTTGGTCAAAACAATTATGCGTCCAAAAGGTAACAAAAACATTCACTTTGCCCAATGTCAAGAAGTTGCTAGGAAAGATGTTGAGAGAGCCTTCGATGTGCTTCAGAAGCATTTTGCAATTGTTCATGACCCTGCTGAGTACTGAAACTGCAAGGTTCTATGGCGTATCATGATTTGAATAATTCGGTTTGTAAGCTTTGAACTCAGTTTGTAAACTATATTCGTGATTTGCTTGAACATTCAAATTTATGTTTAGTTCCTATATATGTGTTAATATGTAGTTGCAATATATACTAGAATTGTAAATTGCAAAGTTTAGAAAATACAAAAATTTACTCTGTTATATATAGGAAATCGGCTAGGTCCGGCCAAAATTTATTGAAATATCCGCATAGTGGAAGAAGACGACGATGACTTCACTAAGGGTTTACTTCACCGGATACTCCACTTTTTTTGGGATATATTAGTAATGTCCTTATAGAGGTATGATATACGTGTGTGCGTTTATAGGAACGAGTATTGCGAGCATCTCCGACTGTGCTGTGTTATTGAAAAAGTCAAAACGTCACAATGTGTTTTTTTTGAGACAACCTCGCGAAGCTTTTTATTATGCCGTCACAATGTTTACAGGGACGAAAGAAAGGTCACCCGGATTGCCTAACCACACACGGCGGCCAATCCCAAGTGAAAAAGCATGCTTCGCTAAGTTGTGAGCCTCGAAATTCGAGCTCCTAAATTCGTGATTGAAAGAACACAAAGTAAAAGTTTTAGAGTGGTCTATAATCTCACGAATAACAGCACCATAAGTAGTTGCGCTGCCCTTGTTGATATCCTCGATAACCACCTTGCAATCGGAAGATACAAAAATCCTGCGCTCATAAAGATCTTCAGCCAATGCTAGCGACTCCCGGACTGCAATTGCCTCCAGAGTTGTAGGGTCCTCAATTCCCGTTAGAGTAAAAACGGATGCACCCAAAAACAAGCCCTGATGATCCCTGCAAATTGCTGCAACTGCTCCTGCAACATGTCTTCTGTTAATCACCGCATCTACATTGATCTTAACCATGTTCTCTGGAGGGTGGATCCAGTGATTCAGTCGGGTCTGCACCTCCCGTGGTTCACTTGTTGGCTTCTGTAGCACCTGAAGATCTCTTATAAAGAGTTTACAAAAGCATTTGTGGCAAAAGGAGTCTGATGTATATCCTCGTGAATCACTTTCCTTCTAGCGTACCAAATTGCCCAAAGTGTAATGCCCATCCTTGTAAATTCCTCATGAGATAGAAGATTTTACATGTTGAACAACCAGCTTCTAGCATTTGTGTTTGCATCCCTGCTCATCTGCTCCACTATGGAATCCGGCGCCAATGCCCATACTGACCGCGCCATGGAACACTCGAGCAGCCCATGTCGCCAAGAGTCCACCGAGCCGCACAACCGGCACATCGACGTAGTGGCCATATTGCGGTGGTGAAGGAGATCGCTAGTAGGGATTGATTCCCTGGCCAGGTGCCAGAGAAAGACACGGATCTTGTTTGGTACTTGCGTGCGCCACAACATGGTCCATCCGTTGCTCTCATCGGCGCTGGATGGTCCTCCCGTCTGATATAACCAATCCTCTCTGGTGAGCTTAGTTTTCGGAATCATTCTGTATGCAGAGCGCACAGAGAAATTGCCCCGAATCTCCTTGCTCCAGGCCCAAAAATCATCAACATGTCTCGTACACAGCGGTATTTTAAGTATTGCCTCTGCATCTATGGGTATGAAAACAGACCGGACCAGCTCCTCCTTCCACGATGAGGTAGTGTGCTCAATCAGCTCGTGCACATACGTTGGCGGATCGGCCACCAGAGATGTCATAGGCCGCATTATATCCCCTCTGGGGATCCAGTTGTGTTCCCATATGAGAGTATCTTCTCCAGTCCCAATCCTACGTATGACACCTTGCTTCATTATATCTCTGCCGTCCAGTATTGCACGCCATATTTGAGATGGATGTGAGCCCAACTCAGCATGTAGAATATCACAGTGAGGAAAATATGCAGCCTTAAGTATGAGCGAGCTGAGAGTATTGGGAGTTTGAAGAAGCCTCCATGCCTGTCTCGCTAGCAACGCGAGGTTAAAAAGCTCGAGGTCACGGAAGCCCAATCCTCCCATGTGTTTAGGCCTTGTCATAATATCCCATGCCACCCAGGATGGCTTGCGTTTACCTTGTTTACTGCCCCACCAGAACTACCTAATTATCGAAGTGACATTCTCACACAGGCCCCAGGGAAGTCTGAAGCATGCCATTGAGTAGACAGGAATTGCTTGAGCAACTGATTTAATAAGAATCTCCTTCCCCGCTGCTGAAAGAAGCTTCTCCATCCACCCTTTAATCTTCTCCCACACACGGTCACGCAAATATTTGAAGGTACCATTCTTTGAGTGTCCCACATCCGTTGGCATACCCAAATATTTATCACTCAATGATTCCTTATGGACTCCCACCGCTTGTTTAACATTATCACGCACCACCTGCGGGCAACCTCGATTGAAGAAAATAGATGATTTCTCATTGTTCACCCTCTGACCCGATGCTCCACAGTAAGCATTCAGCAGGTTTGATACCGCATGTGCCCCCTCTGCACATGCCTTGAAAAACAACAGGCTGTCATCTGTAAACAAAAGGTGGTTAATAGACGGAGTTGTGGGTGCCACCTTGATTCCGCCAAGTACTGATGACTGAGAACTGGATTTTAAAAGGAATGAAAGGCCCTCTGCTGCAATCAAAAAAAAGTAAGGGGAGATGGGATCTCCCTGTCGAATACCTCTCGAAGGTTTAAACTGATCTAGCTTCTCTCCATTAAAAAGAGCTGAGAAGGATACCGAAGTCACCATGTTCATTACTATGTTCACCCAAGACTGAGCAAATCCTAACTTGGTCATGATAGCCTTCAAATATTGCCACTCCACCCGATCATAGGCCTTTATCATGTCAAGTTTGAGAGCACAGGAACTATTCGATTTTGCTCTAGACCTTTTCATGAAATGCAAGCACTCATAGGCACATATGATGTTATCAGTTATGAGTCTCCTTGGGACAAAGGCTGATTGCTCCTCAGAGATGATGTCCGGAAGAATCTGCTTGAGCCTGTTTGCAACCACCTTCGAAGCAATCTTGTATAGCACATTGCATAAACTGATAGGTCTAAACTAAGGGAGTAGTGTTGGATTCATTACCTTTGGTATTAGAACCAAAACAGTATCATTTATGCTCTCAGCACTCTCCTCCCCTCTTACAATTCTGAGGACGGCTCTAGTGACCTCCTCCCCGCATAAAGACCAGTGTCTTTGGTAAAATGTGCTGGGAAACCATCAGGACCCGGCGCCTTTGTTGGTGCCATCTGAAACAGGGATGTTTTCACCTCGTTGCTGGTATATGGTGCGCATAAAATATCATTCATCCCTGATGTTACCTTCTGCGGTACATGCATCAACACCTCGTCCATGCCCGTCACTCCTTCCGATGTGTACAGGTTCTGGTAAAACTCATTGACCATCTCCCTTAGGTCTCCAGGATCATCAATAAGCACGCCAAGTGAGTTAGCCAGTGCCTTAATCATATTCTTCTTTCTCCGGATGCTTGCTCTCAAATGGAAAAATTTTGTGTTTTTATCCCCTGCGGCCAGCCACTCTATCCTGGATCTTTGACGCCACATCAACTCCTCCCGATGGTAGAGCTCCACCAACTTATCATTGATCTTGATCTCCGCATGTGACAGTCCAGTCCTCCCCGGATTCCCTCTCAAGCGCTCAAGTTCAGCTTTAAGAGATTTTATCTCCTTTCGGACGCTGCCGAAAGTGTCATTGTTCCACCTAGACAGGTCTGTAGCAAGATCAGACATCTTCCTCCTAATCTCCTCAACTGTATGGCCCGGGTGTTTTGAGTTCCACCTCTCCAGAATGGTGTCCCTCCACTGCTCGTGGGTCTCCCACATGGTCTCGTACCTGAAAGAACGTTTACATGTAGGCCTATGATGCTCATTAATCTCCAGTAGAATAGGACAATGGTCTGAAGTTGCAGCAGTGAGGTGTGATAGGCTTGCAAGAGGGAATTGAGCGCTCCACTCAGCCGATCCAAGAGCCCTATCCAGCCTCACACGGGTAAAAGTTCCTCCAGCGACCTTCTTCTCGAAAGTCCAAAAGTGTCCCTTATAACCCAGGTCCATCAACATGCAAACATCAAAAGTGTCTCAAAAAGCCTGAATTTGGGCATTGCTGCGCTGTCCAATACCCACATGTTCGTCCGGACGTAGAACCTCGTTGAAATCACCAATACAGAGCCAAGGGAGTGCACTCAAAGTACTTATATTTTTTAACACTGTCCAAGTTTGGTGTCGGAGATGCGTTTGTGCCTCTCCATATACACAAGTAAGCCTCCATGGATCCTTGCCAGGATCAACAACCGAGCAATCAATATGATAACACAAGTAACCCAAAATATCAAATTTTATTGGATTGTTCCAGAAAACTCCAATTCCTCCACTCCTCCCTTGACTATCTATAGCATAACAATTATCATAACCCAATGTTCCAGCAAGAGCTTCTACCCTACCTCTCTCTACTTGAGTTTCTACGATACAGAGGATAGGGGGGCAAACTTCTTCGCTAGATCGTGAAGCTCATTAACTGTCACGGCGTTGCCCGCGCCACGACAGTTCCAGCATAAGGTATTCATTGCACCCGGCGTTCCTCCGAGGTGGAGGACGCCGATTTGGGATCTAGGGTTGTAACAATCTTTTGTAACCTTCTCTGTTGACATCTTGGTCCGCTTCGGCTCTTGCTTGGAGCTTGGACTGACTGGAGGGGGGGGGGGCGCCAGTAGCATCAGCGGGGTCTTCCCTGCTAAAATATTGGCGTCTGCAGGTGTCACATGCGCTGGAGGGTTTGCCACCAACAGCTTTGCCTTCATATCATCTTGGGTATGCTTCCGGTTCTCATCGGCCTCTTTCATCGCCGTGTCATGCTCATCTTCTGCTTCAGAGTAGAACTCTGTTGTTGCTCCTCTCCCAGCAGTTTGTCCCGTCCTTCCTGCACCTCTTCCACGACCTCCACGAACACCTCTTCCCCCATTGGGATTCTGCCCCGGTCCCGGTCCAGCACCTCTGAACCACCCCGCGCGCAGTTCTTTAAACACTAAAGCAGATTTGGCATGGATGCCGTCGCCGTGCTCTTTGTACTGATGTCCCAAGTGGCCGCATACCGCGCACCAGTCCGGTGACCTCTCATATTTAACCTTGAAGATCTGCCGCTTCCCCTCATGAACCAGACTGACAGCATTCTTAAGAGGCTTGTGTACATCAATGCGGATTCTCACTCTGTAGAAATTACCCTCGAAATCTTGTGACTTAGGTTCAGCATATATATATTCTCCCACCTTCCTTGCAAGGGGTTTGATGAGAGGGTAGAAGCCATCAGGTAGATCATGTATCTGCAGCCATATCTCCAGGGAATCAAGCTTGACCAGCGACGGCTTTGTGAACCCGTCATATTCAGCAAGAATCACCGCATTGCCTTTGTAGTTCCAGGGCCCCTCATCCATAGCTCTCTCCCAGTCGCCTAAGCATGCAAATTGCAGAGTATAGAGGTTCTCCTCGAGGGGTCGAAACTGCACTGGTTGGGCGAGATCCCATGCTGCCCTCATTGTCTTGAAGAAACCATATTGACTGTATTTCTTTTCCGTATGGACTCGCGCTATGGACATCCATCGAGTTTCCGTCGGCGGCAGCGGATCTTCCTTCTCCACCACCACATCATCCATGTCCTCCTCTTGGAGTCCCAATTCACTCATCAGCGTCTCCAGGTCCGTCGCAGCGTTGGAGCTCGACGCCTCAGACGCCATCTTCTTTCCCTGACCCGAAAAGAGAATCGATCGGGTACTTTGTGACCTAACCCTAGCAACCCCCAACGCCAGAACCCGAGCGCCAAGACTGGGCAGCGCTCCAAAGAGCACCCCCTTGATCAGTCCGAACGCTACCGGCCGGCGAGAACGGAGGGAGGGGAGATGAACCCTACAGTGGCGATCAAATCGCCGCCGAGGGGAAGAGAAACCCTAACAGGAGGGAACGCGTGCGAGAGAAAGCAGCGCACTGTCACAATGTGTTTGTGGACCGCAGTAAAAAACTGGATATTTTTATGTCCAAAACGAAGCCCAAGTTGCTACGTTTTTTTTTCCGGCACGGTCTGCCTGGTCCCGCGAGCACGTTGCCAGCTTCCAGTCGGCCAGGAGTCCATTGACTCCCCCACGCCAGCGGAAACGGCATCTGGACGGGCTCCACCCGCCCGTCGTCGCTCCCGCACCAAACGCCAGCGAGTCCACCTCCACCTCACCCTTCTCGGCAGCGAGCCGGCAGCCTCGTAGCTGCACGTCCCTCTCCGCTCCCCCACCTCGCGCCGCGCCCATACTCCCCAAGGGCCTCGAAGCTCCCGCCTCCACGCGGCGCGGCCAATGCGAACGCGGCGTCGCGGGCGCCAGTAGCAGTAGCACAGCATCTCCCCCGGCCGGCCCGGTCAACCCCGTCCTCGCCTTCCACGAGGGGGGCATGGGGTGCAACAGCGAAACGTAGGTGGCCGGAGAGGGGACCGGGAGCGGCGACCTTCGGAGGAGGAGAGCGGGGCGGGACGGGGCGGGCGCCTCGTCGTCCTCCTCCTCCTTCGCCGAGGGGACGAGGGAGTTCGTGCTGAGCTCCATGGACGAGCGGTTCTCCGGATCGGTCGACGCCGATGGGTTCCCCTCCTCGCGCCGGGAAGGTCTGCTTCGAGATTTTGTTTTCTGTTCTATGCTCAGTGGGGCGTGTGATTTGTTAGGATTCAGCATACATCAGGGGTTTACAGTCAGAAAGTCAAACCTTGCCTTGTGTCTCCAAGTTCAGTATCACTGACAATGTAAATGTCTGGCGGATTGGGTGCTTTACGTTTTGATGAAAAAAGGGGGCTGCCTTTATGCTTTAGTCAAGGTAACCTCCAAATGTTGAAGGGCAGTTCGAGCCAAGGTGTAAACTGTAGTGTTCAGTGTAGCAGGTTGCTGCTTTCGGTTTTCCAATTTCGCTCCTACTGTAGAGAACCAGTGGACTGGCTATCATTTGTTTTTATTTTGATTTGTGCGGTTTACTAGCCATGTTCTCTATTTATAATTGGGTCTGTCTAGGACACATCTAGATGTGACACCTGATGTCCACTATGTTTGTGGTCTATTTCTTTTATCCCAGCTTTTTTTTTGTTCCTTGTTGCTGCCTTATTTGTTGGAGCTTAGATGTGGCATCCTTAGAAAACATCTGGATGTGAATTAGACAAGCTGTTTATAATTGGGTGTGTCTAGGGCACATCTAGATGTGCTCTAGTTATTGCACATCTAAGTGAGTGAATCAAGTATAGAGAGGAAAAAAAATTAAAAAATATCCACACGAATCTCAACGTAAGATCAATGACATAGGACTTAGATGTGCAATACTTATGGCACATCTAGATGTGCTTTAGCAAAACTGTTTATAATTAGTATGTGCATCAATCTATTGCACTTTCAGTTCCCCTTAAGGAACAACGACGTTTTCAATGGAACTGTGCGGAACACCATGTAGAAATCATCTGTCTCAGACTCTCAATATTAAAAAAGGGCAGCCCCAGTGCATGTAGCTCCTGCTTGCGCAGGGTCTGGGGAAGGGTCCGACCACTTTGGGTCTATTGTACGCAGCCTTTCCCTACATTAGTGTTGAGAGTCTCAATATTAGTGTTGCAAAATTTAGTTCCCAATTGTATCAGGTAGTCCGACTGATGACGCCACTTTGCACTCTATTCAGAATTAAGTCATTTTCTCTTGTTAAACAATATCTGGAAAATCGCCTAATAGAACAACAGAAATGTCAACGTGCATAGTAGAATTGGCTTATTCTGTACATGTGTATTTTTAGCTCTGAAACATCATTGTTCACAGCTGTTCTGGTTTTCTACAGGATTCGGTCATAGTAAATCCACAACTGCAACTTCTAGTCGTTTTAGAGGGCAAGATCACGATTTTGTAAGGTCATACTCTGATAGGTTGCTTAAGTGTGACCTCACGTTGGATATGCTATCAGAAAATGAGAAGGTAAGCCTGCTAGCACTTACTTTGATTGATACCTTTGCACATTTAGTATAACATGTGTCATTTTTCCTCAAAAACTGTTAACACACTGTGAAATTGTTAGTCAGTCTGTATTTATACCAGTGATGTAGTAGTTTTGTTGACCTTCTAATATTAAGAGTTGGTGCTAGTGCATACTAGTCTCCTCCAGTGGAGCAATATATAGCCGCAGTTATGACTCTGTCTGCTTGGTTATGCTGGTCCCGAAAATAGATTGATGTTTGGTCTGCTGTTTACCACAATCTTGGCGGACTAGAGCTTGGTTTTAGTTGAGAAGAATTTGTGAACATCCAGTTTCGTCATACTACTTGTTATAACTATTCTTTGTTGTTTGGTATTTCAGATGAAGATAATTGAGAAATTGGTAAAGATCCAGAAAGATGGTACACTGGAGGTAGATGTGACCCGTAGTGCCCTTGTCGCATCAGAGCTCTCAGAGATTGATGCTTTTGGTTCTGTGCCACGTGACGTTGAAGAAGTTAAATCTGGATTTAGCAAGTCTGTCCCGAAGTTGAAGATTGCTATACTTGTCGTTGGAACACGAGGGGATGTTCAGCCGTTTATAGCATTAGCTAAAAGACTTCAGGCAAGTGAACCTGCAACTGCCCATTAGATATCCCAAATAACAAACGGGCATTCTTGAAAAAATATATGATATTTCTGTACTTTATTGGTATGCACTCAAATAAATAGGAGTTAACTTCACATAATTTCTCTGGAATTTCTGGATGATGGGATTGTTACTGCCTGTCCCACGGTTGACATTATCAGCGAGCTGATGCCTGTTTCGCTATTCTTTGAAATCACAACTATGTTGATTGTTTACTTATCTGCAGCACTACCCAAAATTTGATATATCCAACATTTGAGTAGCACTAGTTTTACATGCATAAGGTGGCTTCGTCATCGACCGTTAATTAAAGGAAGAATAACTCAGCAAGTGTCTACCTTGGAGGTGCTTCCGTGCTTGAACCCCCTCGAACTTTTCACAGAAAAGAAAGACATCTGCATTGCTGTTTAAGTTTACAAGTAATCATGATGTCCTACAGCATCTTCGGTCTTCGCAAAGACGAAAAAATATATCTTACAATGTTGTTCAAGTTTCACGTGTAACTGTCAGAAACTAACACACTGATTTTAGCCTACCTTATATGTACATATATATGTTCTTCCTCTTAACAGAAATAATGGTATTTTCTGCAGGAATTTGGTCACCATGTTAGATTGGCATCTCATGTCAACTTCCGTACTTTTGTGAAGTCAGCTGGTGTTGACTTCTACCCATTGGGTGGTGATCCACGAATTATGGCCCAGTGTATGTTTTGCCGTCTATTGCCCTTATATATGCATTTGGCTATCTTTTGTTGACTAGATTGTTCTACTTTTGAGAATGTTTTGCATGTGATAGTCAACTTTTTTTTTTTTATAATTATAAGACATCACAACTTTTACATTGTTCTCTAAGAAACAGATGACTTCTACTCCCTCCGTCCCAGAATGTAAGACGTTTAACGTCTTACATGTTGGCACGGAGGGAGTAATTCTTAAGCAAATTAAATGTGTAAATGTGCACAGTCACACTCGATTAGTAAGGTATGCACTTTCAACTGCAGACATGACAAAAAACAAAGGGTTTTTAATGGCCGCGCCCACAGAGATTTCTGTTCAAAGAAAGCAGGTGAAGGAAATCATTTTCTCTCTTCTACCTGCATGCACAGAACCTGATTTGGATACTGGAATACCTTTCAGAGCTCAGGCAATAATAGCAAATCCTCCTGCTTTAGGTTTGTCTATCAATCACTATACTTCTCCTTAGCCTCATGTTATAAGATTTTTGCAACCTTTGTTGATTTAATTAACATGTTTCTGACTTCTTGTACCAAATCACATGTATATCCTCTGTAATTGTGTGGCTAGTTGCCACAGTAAATACCTTTAACCTGAGAATGGTTTGAAAACTGCACCATACCTCAACCATACCGCACGAATAAACTTGGGAACCCAGCCTCAACTAAACCCATTTGACAATTCCGTCAGTCCAACCAAAACCAAACCAATTCGATATTTCCACCCAAACTGAAGTGAACCGAGGGCCAATCTGGATTGAAACCGTTTGCTGACATTGGTTGAGAACCATTCGCTCAAATGGGTTGAAGCCTATACATTGCTGGGCTGTGCTCTGTCAGCTGCACTAGCTCTCACGGGTTTCGAACTGAGGATAGACACAGAAATTCAGAGAACAAGAAGTTAGTTAAATACATATATTGACTAGAAGCTACAGCTAAGCTAGTGCACTGCTGAAATGCGTGTAGGACTAGGTACTTGCTAAGCACAATATTATCTTGCGTGTAGGATTAGGTACATGCTATCTCAAAGTTGTTGCTGTTCTACTACATCTTCATGGCAGCACGAGCACTGACCGCCGCGGCCTCTATCGCCAGTTGCCTGGTGGCAAGCCAGACCAGGTTGCCAGAGTGCGCCAGCCACGGCGGCGGATGACCGCTATGGGTAGCCGTGGGGCCTCAGCTTGCCGCTATCGGTGCTGTCGCGGAGGTGGGGCCAGCGAGCCATGAGCAGCTGCGGCCGAGCGGGAAGAAGAGGCCAGCAGTCAACCAATCTCACCCACCGGGTGTGACCTATGGGTCTAAACTGTTTGGAACTGGAACAGTTAAAACCCATACCTAACCACACCCAGTTATTTTCTACACAAAACCAAACTAAATCAACCTGTAGTCAGACTCAACCTGTCAATAACCAAACTATACAAGCACAACAGGGGAAGCTGACCCAAAACACCCGGTTAAAGAAAAACCGTTCTCAGGTTTACCTTTATATATGTGGCCTAAGCCTCATATCGGATCTTAATCTCTACTTTATCTTTTCCATTTCACTGAAGACTGAACTAATTTTAGCTTCAAAGTTCTACCAACCTGAAGAGTAACTCAAACTTTGAAGATATAAGTGGTTCATTGACCCAATATCATAGTGTAACCGATTACCTTTCTCCCATGTGTTGTCTTGTGCATTCATACAACATTTCCATAGTGTGTCTCTTAATAGTATTATAGTGTTGTGTCCTCCTAACAAAAAATCGTATAATTCCAGGACATCTTCATATTGCCGAGGCACTTGGGGTACCTCTGCACATCTTCTTTACTTTTCCATGGACGTAAGTCTGTACTGTTCACTGCCAGCTTGAAAACATTTCACAATTTTAAATATGTCGTCATGTTTATCCTGTGAAGACAACAGATCACTTTTTTTTTCTGTGTCTCTTAGTTACTGTTGATTGCATTAGAATATTATGTCTTGTATAGAATCCCTCTGGAACTGCTCACTATAATACTGCACAAAGAACAACGGAACTTATACTCTTCATACTGTTTACTCACCTAATAGAGAATATTTTGCCCATTCCTTAAGAGTACTTCCAACAGCTATCAGCCTATGACAGATTCACAGTTGACTCCCAGGGAAGGTCCAGTGAGTAGTGAGGACTATCCTTTGTAAAGTATAACGCTAGTCAAGAACCTGAATGAGTTGTTATACCTTAAATTTGCACCTTTTAATCTAAATATCTTAACTTGTAGTGAAAAGCCCCAAATGTGCTAACCTTTAGCTTTGTATAGGATGTTAGGCATTTCTCATGCATGCTAGCTATCCTTTGTAAAGTATAACGCTAGTCAAGAACCTGAATGAGTTGTTATACCTTAAATTTGCACCTTTTAATCTAAATATCTTAACTTGTAGTGAAAAGCCCCAAATGTGCTAACCTTTAGCTTTGTATAGGATGTTAGGCATTTCTCATGCATGCTAGCTTATCTCTTTTGGCTACAGTGCTAACAGGGTCATGAAACATGTAATCTTTTGAAATTGTAGCGACTCAATGATACTGTAAAAAATAGAACAACACTCTGCTTACTAATAAATATTTGTGATGTACTACTATTTAAGTGAGGTTGCTATATATATTTCCTAATTGTTAATGTTTGTAGGCAGGCCAACTAATGAGTTCCCTCATCCATTGGCTCGAACGCCTCAGAGTGCAACCTACAGGGTACATCCTTAACATTTTCACTATTGTGCACATGCCTTTTAAACATGTGAATTAGTCCATTTCTGTATATATTTGCGAAATTGTTCTGTCTCAGTTTTCCTCCAAAATGTGGACATTCCGATTCTGACATCTTTACCCCTTGGCTTCAGCTATCCTATCTTATTGTGGATTTAATAATTTGGTGGGGCACAAGAGGATTCATAAATGATTTCAGAAAGAAGTTAAACTTGCCCCCTATTGCTTACTTCAGCACGTACCATGGATCCATATCACACTTACCTACAGGATACATGTGGAGTCCTCACCTTATGCCAAAGCCAAAGGGTATCCTGATATTACTTCAGTTAATTTTGCGATCTTCAGTATTTATCAGTTAATAAATTTGAAATTGTTTATCACATCTGTATCCATTATGAAACAAGCTTCCACATGCATACGGCATAATATCTATTCTTTCCTATGGATCCTCACTTTTTTTGGGTTTATGTTGAGTGTAAGCACATGCCTATACTATCTTTATTCCGATAGATTCCTTTCTGGTTTATAAACTTTGGTTAGCTGTATCTTATCAATGAACTTTTCGAGGAGACACAAGTTGAAACTTTATGTTGGGTCTAGGAAAGGTTAATTATCCAAGGTTTCACTGAATAAGCATCATTTGGAAGATTATTACGAACTGAACTGCAATGGCTCAACGCTAGAATGCCCAGGCAGATGACTGAACTCCGTCTAATTGGATAGATTAATTGCATCAAATGAAGGTTTATTTTGTATGCACTTTGTGTAGGAAGAGGAGGATTAGTTGGTTGTGTTTTAAGAACAAACTTCATACAAAGTTTATCCTGTTTCTTAGCCAGGCCAGATTGACTTGCCATGTGTTTGTAGCTTTTTCTTTGGATCCTTGGCTCTTACTGTCGTACATTGTTAGTAATATATTTCTGTAGGGCCCTACCCTTCCATTTACATGAAAATAAAAGTTCTTTTAGATTAGTCATTTGTTAAGTTTTAGCTGACAGAAACCTCATGTTGTTGCAAAGTTTATGCTTTAATAATTGGATTTATGTTGGCCGCACTAACTATATTCTTGTCTGCAGATTGGGGTTCTCTTGTGGATGTCGTGGGTTATTGCTTCTTAAATCTTGGCACAAAGTATCAACCGCCGCTAGAGTTCTCACAGTGGCTTCAAGAAGGTTCCAAACCGATATACATCGGTTTTGGTAGCATGGTATGAACTTTATGTGAAAAGGTCTTATGATGATTATAAAGGACTTCCTTTGCTTTATCTGTACATATAATTTATGAGAAAATTTATAAAAATGCACTGTAGAAACAGGGTAAAAAAAAGTAATTCTGACTGTAATGCATCTCTTTTTTGCTACATGTAGTTACACCTCTGTTTCTTTGGTTCCTTGAACTGTAATTATCTTTCATGAGCATGATTTCACCATTCTTGATCACAATCCATATATATTTTATCTTTTCCCCCATGATGAATGTACTAGCTATGAAATTTTTTTCTAATGTTTTACTTAGATTCTTTTATCTTGGAAGTAAGACCTGGGAATCATTGCCAACGGTGGTCATTACTTGATATACTAATCATGTCATGAACTTATTATGATGTTAATGTCTCTGTTGCTACTTAATAATGTATAACCTACATAGATTGTAAGATCACATGTCTTCAGATTTAATACGGAAGTAGTGGAATTGTTGATTCATCCCGTCATGCGCAATTCGATCTGTATCTTTTAGTTCCATATATTATTAGGATTCTCTTTACTTTGCAAGTTAGCCAAGATTATCTGATAAATATAGGGAGATAGATTGCACGAGGAAATCATAAGTCATAGACCATAAAAGTTGCCAACTCAGAGTCCCACTCAGGGTCTTACGCACCATACTGGGTAGGAAGTCCACCGTGCGCACTTGGTCGAGCCATGCCTCCATCTTCATCTCCCCCTTCAGTGGAGGAGCCAGGATCCGAGGAAAGGTATCAGAAGTCGAAACCAGTTACAACTAAAAAATGTGTCTAAGCACCCCAGTGCTGGATTTTTTCTCAAGAGTTGGAACATCTGGCTACCTTTTTTTATCTACTTTCAATCTAAATTTGTTTTCATCTAAAAACCTGCTATAATAACTAGAATGTACCAAAAACTGAGCTATCAATGTTTTGTTTGGAGTCAAACGAGATGAGTTCACCAAAAGTTTCTGCAAGGCATAAAAAGAAGAAGCAACAACACTATGCAGTAGAATTTACCTAAAACTAAAATGGGTTAGAATATTAGCATATAATTTTCCTCTGCTTTTGTTTTGTTGATACAAGAGTAACTATCTAATTCTTATCATGTGCTGTATTTTATGTTTGAAGCCTCTTGATGATGAAAAAAAGGTCACTGCTATCATTTTGGATGCACTAAGAGAAACGGGACAGAGAGGAATCATTAGCCGTGGTTGGGGAGATCTTGGAAGCTGTAAGTTACCTATTCATCATTTTTAAATTATGGGGCCAACCAGCGGAGAGGGGAAACCCTCTTAGATAGGGCGATAGCCCGGTTGTCGGGGGACTAATCCACGAACACCTATGGGATCGGCGGACCGAGTCCCTTTCGGTTCGGCGGGGGCGGAGGTCGCACGAAGAGCAGATCGAGGCGAATCACACGAGCAGTTTACCCAGGTTCGGGCCGCACAGATGCGTAAAACCCTACTCCTGCTTTGTGGTTTGTATTGAGTTCTTGCTCGGGAGCGCAGAGTGCTACAGTACACACCAGCGGCTAACGAGACCGAGCCTGAGTGTTCTCTGAATTAGCTAACCCCCTCTACGTTGCGTACGGACCTCCTTTTATATGCTCAAGGGGTCACCGACAGGTGGCAACGGAGACGAAGGGTAAAAATGGAAAGGTGCTGCGGTAGGTACAGCTACCCGCTACAGTGTATCATACCTAACCCTGACGGCAGGGGACAAGGGCATTAAATGCCCGTCTGCGTCGCCTAAACAGTGCAAAAGGGACCGTCAGGGACGCCACCGCTTGCCACGATGGCAATCTTGTCAGCGCCGCTTGCCACCGCGCACCGCTGGCTGCACAGCCTCCCGCCACGCACGCCTGGAAGGGTCCCAGAGCGACACGTTGGTGGATGTGCTAGAGCGTGGGCACAGAGTGGTGGCTTGCCGCGGCAAGTGCCTTGCCGCGGTCGTTGTCTTGTCGCGTCCGGGAGCTTGTCGCTCACCGGGCCTTGCCGGGACGCGAGGCGCGCCGCGGCAAGTTCCTTGAGATGCCTTGGGTGGCCTTCCCGGCAAGCTCCTCTTGCCGGGGTCTTGTTTCCTTAAGCGCCTTGTCTTGGTTGGCCTTCCCGGCAAGCTCCTCTTGCCGGGGTCTTGTGGTGTCTTGGTTTGGATACTTTGTTCTTGAATGGCTCTGAAGGAACCACGGAGGTCCTTGGCGGTCACCCGGCAAGCCTTGCCGCGGGATGCTGCGACTGCCCGTGCACAAGTTTGGGATACTAGGGTACCCCTACTCTAGTACACCGACAGGAGCCCCCGGGCCTGGGCCATATACGGTGCCGAGCGCTGTTGGGCCAGGCCCAAAACAGGGCACGGGCACGCGCGGGCTAGGTTACGCCGTATCTCTCTCCGTATCCACCGCGCCCTCCCCGAACGGCACGCGTTGAATGCGGCGTCGTGGGAGAGATCGTGGGTGGTTTCTTTATTCGGAAATGCGGAACGTCCGCCCCCTCCCTCTTTATAAGCAGGGGAAACAGGGGTAGTTCGCCCATTCGCTGGTTGCTGCTTCCAATCTCAGAAATCTCCGCCGCTCCCTCGCCTTCCCAAAGCTGAGAGAGAGAGAGCAGCGCTCCGCCCCCCATCGCCACCAGCACCACCAACGCCGTCGACCTCCTCCACCACTTCCGCCATGGCTCCAAAAGCCGACAAGGGGAAGGTCGTGAAGTCGACCGAGGCGCAGCGGCTTGCGGCGCTGCGGAAGGAGCGGGCCGTCTTCCCCCCCAAGCTTGCCGCGAAGGAGCTGAGGGAGAACTACTACCTCTTCTGGTCGACGGAGACGCGCGCGCATCCGCGCACGAAGGTACTCCCCGCCGCCGCTTGGAAGAAGGCCCCAAACGGATACCCTTTCTTCGCATTGTTCTTCTACTGCGGGCTCTGCCCGCCTTTCTCTGAATTCTTCTGCGACATCATGAATACCTACGGATTCCACCTCCTTGACTTCACCCCCAATGCCGTTCTGACCATGGCAGTTTTCGCACATCTCTGCGAAAACTTTGTCGGAGTCCACCCCAGTGTAGCCCTCTTCCGCCATTTCTTCATACCCCGAGTAGAGAGAGGGGAGCCATTATCCGGCGGAATCGCCTGGATCTCGAGGGCCGGCAAGAAAGAAACCTATCTGGAAGGAGAGTTCCGCGACAAGTGGGAGGAGTGGAGAGCAGATTGGTGCTGGATTGACGAGGAGAACCCGCAGCCATTCACCACCCGGCGCCAAACCCCAGTAGCACGCGGCAGCGATTGGAGTGACGTGGCCCCGAAAGACGACAGGCTGAAGATTGCCGTCACCAGGATCCTACGCCTCAGGCTTGCCGGGCTTACTGTAGGCGCTGTTGGCGCAGACTTTCTTCGCCGCCGCATCGCCCCCCTACAGGAACGAGGGAGACCTGCCTGGGAGTTCAAGAATGCGGCAGATATCATGAGGTTGCGGCCGGGCCTCAATTTCAACTTCACTGTCCTGGAGCTCAACGCGATGCTGCAGGAGCTGTTCAAGTATGACCCCCAACATCCCGAGGTGTTCAGGTTGCCGGGGGGTGTCGTTCCGCTGTGCAACAACTCCTCGCTCGACCGCATCCGTGCAATGATGCCGCTGTGCGACTCGCATGGAATTGTGCCAACTTGGCAGGAGCCTGCGGACGACATCGTGCAGCAGTTCTTCGATGACTTGGTGGAAGTGCCGATCCGCTCCGACGAGAAGGACAGCCTCACCCGCGACACCACCGATGCAGAGATGGCGCTCATTGCCACTAGGCTGGAAGAGGCAGCGGCAGCCGCAGCCGCGGGCGAATTTGGATTCACCGTGGAGGAGGCAGATGCAGCAGAAGCGGCAAGCCGTGCCGAGCGAGGGGAGCCCGCCGGCAAGAAGGAGCTTGCCGGGCGTGACGCCGAGCCGAGCGAGCCCGCCAAGGACACGAGCGGCTCGCTGGAAATCAACTCCTCTTCCTCCTCATCTTCGGGCAGCTCGCCGCAAGCAGAACCTTCATCCCCACCAAGAAGGCGTCTCCGCAAGGCCGGTGATGTAGCGGAGCGGCAAGCGGGTCAACAGTCGCCGCGCCGCGTGACACGCTCCACCGCGGCAAACACCGTTGCCGCGGGAGCGCCTCATGCTGCGACGGCAACTGGAGCGGGATCTAGCCGGACCACCGCTTCAGTTCCTGCCGCTGCTCACGCCGCGCCAGCAGCTGGAGCGGGGCCGTCTCAGACCACCGCCACTGCTCCCGCCAAGCGGCCAAGGGAAGCTTCTCCTCCGCCTCCTCGCGCCGGGCGCGCGCCGGACTTCGACTTCTCCGCGTTCAGCTCCGACGAGGAAGAAGAAGAGTAAGCTTCTCTTGCTGTACTTGTAGTTCTTCAATTCTTGCTGTTTGTCTTGTATCTCATTTGCTTTACTCTGAACTTGTTCCTCTTTAGGACTCTGGCCCAGAGAGCGGCAAAGAGAGCTAAGGTCCCGGTGATCGTCATCGAGGACGAGCCCACTGCGACAGCAGGTGGCGTGCCCGAGACAACCTTGCCGGACTCGGCGACTTTTCTCCAGAGCAGCCCCCAGCGTAAGTGTATGATTTACTTCCCGCTGCGAGGCGCGCATGGGTACTTGTCTTTGCTGATATCTGCTTGTTGATTTGCGTAGGAGCAGAGCAGCCCCACCAAGAGCCAAGGGAGAATCCTCCGACAAGGGAGAGCTCTCCGGCAAGGGAGGGCTTTCCGGTAAGGGAGAAGTCTCCGGCAAGGGACAGCACCAGCGGCCCCCCGACGGTGGAGACCACGACTGCAGAACCCGGCACAGGTAATCCTTTTGCTTCAAAACTTTCCTTGGGTTCTTCTTGGGTTTTTGCTTGATTCTTTTCCCCTTCCCGGCTGTCAGACCCATCTGCTACGGAGCCGATGGAGACCGAGGTTGCCGCCGAAGAAGCAGCCGGTGCTGGCGATCCCGCCGGCGCAGAGGCCGCCAAGGCTGCCGCCGCAGCAACTGGCGAGGGGTTTGGCGATCGCACTGACGGCCCAGAGGCCGCAGGAGCGCCAGGCGCTACGCCGACCGCCGACCCGTCCGCCGAAGCCGCAGCGCCAAGCTCCGAGGAGCCCCAGCCGGGCGTCTACTTGAAGGCCGGCGATGACGTCTTCATCAACCTCCCCTGGGCGTCAAGCTCCAGGGCGCCGGTCGAGGGGGAGATCTTCGACGGGGAGGTGCTCGCCTCTGCTGGGTTGACGGTGGTTGACGCGCCAAGCAGCGGCAACGAGCCTGAGGAGGAGCGGCTGCTGCGGAAGCTGGTGTCGCTCTACCGCGCGCGGCAAGCCAAGCTGGAGTCCCGTGAGGCGCTTGTCGCGAAGGCGGGAGCAGACATCGAGAAGCGCGCGGAGGAGCTCTGGGGCTTCCACCAGGAAGCTCGTCGGTCCTTGGCAGAGGAGCGGGAGCAACTCGACGAAGCGCAGAAGGCCTTCCTCCTTGAAAAAGCTGAAATCGAAAAGCAACAGCGGCTTGCCGCTGTGAAGCTATCCGCGGAGGAGGGCGAGCTGGCGCAGCGGAAGGTTAATCTTGACGCCCACGAGGAGGAGCTTGCCGCGCGCGAGCAACAACTCGGCGGAGCCCTTAAACAGGCGGAGGACGCTGCCTCAGCCGCCGAGGCCGCCAGGAAGGAGCTGGAGATGAAGGTGGCGCGGCTGGAGGCTGATCTCGCCGAGAAGGGCAAAGAGCTCAGCGCCGCCAAGGACTCCAACGCGGATCTTGAGTCAAAGATGACCACTTTGACCAAGACGCTGGACGGCGCCAAGAAGCAGGAGGCGGCCTTGAAGGAGGAGATCAAGGCCGACAAGGCGCTGCTAGAGAGTGTTGCCGCCACCCAAAACGCCTTCAGGGAGACTGTGGAGCACTGGACGGAGAGTCTTGTGAATGCTGCCACAGACATTGACAGGGAGTTGGCGCAGCTGGGGATGGAGGATCTCGGGTATCCCTCCGACAAGAACCTCCAGCCCAGCGCCAAACTCATCTTGTTCTTCAAGGGCGTGGCAACGGCCCTCCAGCGACTCCGGGAGAGGATCCCAAAGCAGCTGGCCGACGAGTCGCGCAAGATCTGCGCGGGAGCTCTTCAGAAAGTGTTGGTGAAGGTGGCCTTCCGCAATCCGGGCCTCAACCTCACCAACGTCCTCAAGACCCTGCCGCCGGATGCTGATCTGGAGGCGCTCAAGGCCCTTGTCGCACCCATTATGGACAAGGTGAGCGGGATCAAGAGGATCGAAGGCGACCGCGTAGATTAGGCCGCCCATTTCTTCTTTTCTTGTCGCTGTTTGTCATGTTATGAAAACAATCTGTTAGAGCCGCGACAAGCTATCTTTGTAATATAACTCTATTCTGGGTAATGATTGCAATGTTATTCCCTTTACTTGATTCCTCCCTTTGTATGTTTTTGCCCTACGCTTTTAGGGAACTTGCCGGTGCAGGCACCTGAGCCGCGAGCGCTGAGTGCGGGACGTCAGCAGCCTGCTGGCGGTGCCGCTACCGACAAGAAACCTTGTCGCAACTAGTTGCAGCTCACTTAAGTTGTTGAGCGGACTCGAAACAAAGTAAGGGCGCAACTAGCTACGAGTTGGTTCCTCCGCGCACAGGTTTTCCATACAAAGTGCGGTCGTTCAAGGGAGATAACTTAAAATTTAAAAAATCTGATTGCTCAAACTTTGGCAACTTAGCTTTTCTGTTGTTTGCTTCCCGGTAAGGCGAAACTTTCTTGAACGACGCCTGGTCCATACCATTATCTTCTCCTTTCCTCCCCGGCAAACTTGTGGGCGAGGGAACCTTCCTTTCCTTGAGAAAAAGAAAGAAGAGAAAATAAAGATACGGAGCCTTACGGCTCGTTATTGCTTACCGTGGAGTAGGTGCTGCACAAAGTGTCAGATCATATATGCCAAAAAATAGAGAGCATGAAATTGACAAAATGTGCGGAGCACATGAGCTTTACTTATGCACGGGGTCTGCGCCCGGCTTTGTACAAAGGATTACATGCAACAGCGGCAAGACTTGTACAAAAGGTGGTTGCCGGAACAGGTTCCGGCAACCGCGCCTTACGGGTAAAACTTACGAAGATGCTCAATGTTCCAGGAGTTGCTCACCGGAATGCCATCTTCGGTCTCAAGGCGGACAGCGCCAGGCCTAGTGACTCGTTTCACCCGGTAAGGGCCTTCCCACTTCGGCGTCAACTTGTTGGAATTCTTGGCGGACTGAACACGCCGAAGAACAAGGTCGCCTTCCTCGAGACTTCTGGCGTTAACTTTGCGGCTATGGTAGCGGCGCAAAGCTTGCTGGTAGCGAGCAGCTCGCACAGCAGCCTGAAGACGGTCTTCCTCAAGGAGCAGCGCGTCATCTTGTCGCAGCTGCTCTTGCTCGAGCTCATCATAAGCGAGCACTCGAGGTGACCCGTATACGAGTTCCGTGGGGATAACTGCCTCTGCTCCATAGACTAGAGCGAAAGGTGTCTGGCCAGTGGCTCGATTTGGCGTCGTCCTGATCGACCAAAGAACCACCGGCAGCTCCTCGATCCAGTTTCTTCCGCACTTGTGCAGCCTGTCGAAAGTCCTGGTCTTGAGCCCGCGCAGCACTTCAGCATTTGCCCTCTCCGCTTGACCGTTGCTTCTCGGGTGAGCAACAGAAGCGAAGCAGACCTTGGCGCCAAGATCTTGGACGTACTGCATGAAGGTGCGGCTCGTGAATTGCGTACCGTTGTCGGTGATTATCCTGTTAGGGATCCCGAAGCGGCAAACAATCGACCTGAAGAACTTGACTGCTGACTGTGCTGTCACCTTCCTCACTGGTTCCACTTCCGGCCACTTTGTGAACTTGTCGATTGCGACGTACAAGTACTCAAAGCCCCCGACTGCTCGGGGAAAGGGGCCGAGGATGTCGAGCCCCCAGACCGAAAATGGCCAGGATAAAGGGATCGTCTGGAGAGCTTGAGCTGGTTGGTGTATCTGCTTGGAATGGAACTGGCACGCTTCACACTTGGTTACTTGTGCAGTTGCATCCTGGAGGGCTGTCGGCCAAAAGAAACCTTGCCGGAATGCTTTGCCGACAAGTGCTCTTGCGCCAATGTGGTGACCACATATGCCTCTATGTATCTCTGCCAACAGCTTTTGTCCGTCTTCCCGGTGAATACACTTCAATTTCACACCGTTGAGTCTTCTTCTGTACAGTGTCTTGTCGACAAACTGGTACATACTTGACTGCCGGGCTACTCTTTCCGCTTCTTCTTGCTCTTCGGGAAGTTCTCCTGTCTGAAGGAAACGGACAATCTGCTGTGCCCATGCTGGAGCTTGTGGCTCGACAACAAGGACTAAAGGCAAATTTGCTGCTGCGGGAACATCCGCTTCCACGGCGAGAACCTGCGGCTCCGCCGGAGCTTGACGTTCCCCGGCAAGCTTGCCGGAGCAAAACTTGTCGGGAGCTTCTGCTTCAACGGAACAAACCCTAGGGCTTGCCGGAGCAGATTGCTCCTCAGCGCAAGGCAAATCTGTTGCTGCGGGAACGTCCGCTTCTACGGCGAGAACCTGCGGCTCTGCCGGAGCTTGACGTTCCCCGGCAAGCTTGCCGGAGCAAAACTTGCCGGGAGCTTCTGCTTCAACGGAACAAACCCTAGGGCTTGCCGGAGCAGACTGCTCCTCAGCGCTCTTGGCGTTGATCTTGGGGACCTTCTTGGCGGCGGCTTCGGGAAGCTCTGCCGGAAAATAGTCACCAGAAATCAACTTCCTCTTCTTGCTCTGTCCAGTTGATGTCGTCACGAACGGTTGAGTCAGCTTGAGCACAAAGATCCCTGGTTCCACAGGTAACTTAAGTGCAGCGCACTTTGACAGGCCATCGGCAATGGCGTTCTGAGCTCTTGGAACATGCTCCATCTGTAGGCCGTCAAAGTGCTCTTCTAGCTTTCTCACTTCGTCGACGTAAGCTTCCATCAACGGACTCTGATAACTCTTGTTCACTTGGCGGACGACAAGCTGTGAGTCACCCCGGACAATGAGCTTCTTGATCCCAAGGTCTGCCGCGATCCTGAGACCGGCAAGCAAGCCTTCATACTCTGCAGTATTGTTTGTTGCTTGCTCCTTGGGAAAGTGCATCTGGACTATGTACTTGAGGTGCTCTCCGGTGGGTGCGATAAGCAGCACGCCAGCGCCGGCGCCTTGCAGCGAAAAAGCACCATCAAAGTACATCAGCCACTCTTTGCTTGCTTCGTTGACGGGGATGCTCGTTTCTGGAATTTCTTCATCTGGTGTTGGCGTCCATTCTGCTATGAATTCTGCCAATGCTCTGCTTTGGATAGTTGAAGTACTCTCAAACTTGAGGCCAAAGCTTGACAGTTCCAGTGCCCACTCAACAATCCTGCCTGTCGCTTCTGGATTCTGTAGTATCCTCTTCAGCGGAAAGCGAGTGACAACTGTGATCTCATGTGCTTGGAAGTAATGGCGCAGCTTTCTCGAGGCCATGAGAAGGCCGAAAAGCAATTTCTGCACGCCAGAGTACCTTGACCTAGCCCCCTGCAGAAGGGAACTGACAAAGTAAACTGGGCGCTGCACCATTTTCTTTTGTATCTCCTCGCGCATCTGCGCAGATCCATCTTTGTCGGGACCAGAGCTTGCCGGGGAAGCCCCTGCTTGTCGCTGGATGCGCCTGCCGTGGTTGCTGGCTCGTCATCTGCCTCCCTCTCTGCTACTAACGCAGCACTAACCACTTGATTGGTTGCCGCTATATACAGCAGCAACTTCTCTTGTGGCTTAGGTGCGACAAGTATTGGAGGGGAGGACAGGTATCTCTTCAAGTCTTGCAGCGCAGCCTCCGCTTCCGGAGTCCATTTCATTGGACCTGCCTTTTTCAATAATTTGAAAAATGGCAGGGCGCGCTCAGCAGACCTAGAGATAAACCTGCTGAGAGCAGCCACGCAACCGGCAAGTCTTTGTACATCCTTGACGCGCTTTGGTGCTTCAATCTGCTCAATGGCCTTGATCTTGTCGGGATTGGCTTCGATTCCCCGCTGAGACACGAAGAACCCGAGAAGCTTGCCGGAGGGGACTCCAAACACACACTTCTCTGGGTTGAGCTTGAGGCTGATCTTGCGCAGATTTGCAAAGGTCTCGTCTAAATCTTGGATCAGAGTTGCCTTGTCCTTGCTCTTGACCACTATGTCATCCATATAGGCTTCCACATTTCTGTGTATTTGTGGCTCAAGAGCGACATGGACTACTCTTGCAAATGTTGAACCAGCATTTTTTAATCCGAAAGGCATCCGTATGAAACAGTACGTGCCACATGGAGTAATAAATGCGGTCTTCTCCTCATCCTCTTCTGCCATGAAGATCTGATGGTATCCTGAATATGCGTCAAGAAATGAAAGCAAATCACATCCGGCTGTGGAGTCAACAATCTGGTCAATGCGCGGCAAAGGAAATGGGTCTTTGGGACAAGCTTTGTTAACATCGGTAAAATCGATACAAAGTCTCCATTTCCCATTCGCCTTGCGCACGACTACAGGATTGGCCAACCACGTAGGATGGAGCACTCCTCTGACAAGGCCTGCTGCTTCCAACTTCTTGATCTCTTCTGCAATGAATTCTTGGCGCTCCACTGCTTGCTTCCTGATCTTCTGCTTGACGGGCCGCGCATGAGGACAAACGGCAAGGTGGTGCTCAATTACTTTCCTGGGAACACCGGGGATGTCAGACGGTTGCCACGCAAACACGTCGACATTCGCCCGCAGGAAAGCAATGAGCGCGCTTTCCTATTTAGGGTCGAGAGTGGCACTGATGGTGAAGGTACCACCAGTGCCGTCCTCCTTGGCGGACACCTTCTTCGTCTCTGGCGGAGCTGCCATTGTCTTCTTACACTTGCCGGTGGAGCTCGATGGTGCGTCCTCGACGGCAGCGCAGCACTCCGAAGAGGTGCGCTTGCCGGAGTGGGCATCAGAACTCTTGCCGGACTTGGTCTTCTTCTTCCCCCCGGGAGCTTCAACGGCAAGTGACTTGCGATCTGTTGCGGCTGCCGCTTCCCGGTAGATCTTGTCGGCGCAGATAAGAGCATCCTTCTTGTCGCCGGGGACAGAGATGACGCTTATCGGGCCTGGCATCTTCAGCATGTTGTATGCGTAGTGAGAGGCTGCCATGAACTTGGCGAGTGCTGGACGGCCAAGTATCCCATTGTAAGGCAATGGAATATCGGCAACGTCAAAAGTGACCCTCTCAGTCCTGAAGTTCAGCTCGCTGCCAAATGTTACTGGCAACGTGACCTTCCCCTTCGGCTTGCTCCTTCCCGGGTTGATTCCTTGGAATGTGCCGGTCTCTTCGAGCTCGCTGTCAGGGATCTGGAGTTTCTGGAGTACAGCGGAGGAGATCAGGTTCAAGCCGGCCCCGCCGTCAACTAACATCTTAGTGACCTTGAGGTTGCGGATAGTTGGTGAAACCAACATCGGCAAGCACCCGACCGCAGTTGTGCGATCAGGGTGGTCCTCAATATCAAAGATGATAGGCGTGCTGGACCATTTCAGAAGCTTGCGTGACTCGACGGGTGGCTCCGCCGCATTGACTTCCCGCACCCACTGCTTGAGTTGGCGGTGTGAAGTATGCAGAGAAGCACCGCCATCAACGCACAAGACCTCTGTGGCTTTCTGGAACTCCTGCTCACTGGTCTCGACATCCTCCATGTCTTCGTCGTCGTCGTCATCTTCATCCTTGTCGCGGCCGCGGGGTGGTCTGTCTCCTTGCCGCTGCTTGGCCTTGCCGCGGTGTCCTCCCCGGCCGGCGCGCTTCTTGCCGGATTCTCCATCGCCACCTTGGGCCCTCTCCTTGTCGCGTCGCTCGTATTCGGCCTTTTGCTGCTGGATAAGCTGTTCGACCTTCTTGCAGCTCTGGAGGTCATGGCCCTTGGTGCGGTGGATCTTGCAATACTGCTTGTCGGTGCCGTCCTGCTTGTCGGCGACTGCCACAGCCTGGCAGTTGGTGCATGCGGCAATCTCCTTGCCGGAGCTACCAACTTTGGCTTTCTTGGCGCCACCTTCGTTGCCGGACTGCTCAACGACTAGCACATCTTTGCCTTTCTTCTTCCTGTTCTGCCGCCGGTTTTTCTTTGCCGGGGCAGCATCCTCGCTGTCAGATTCTCCTGCTCCTGTATTCTCTCCGAGGAGTTTCCTCCCTTCCTCAGCACGTGCACACTTGTCGGCCAGGGCATACAGCTCACTGACGTCTCTGATCTTGCACATCGCCATCTCCTCCCGCATCCTGCGGTTACGCACGTTCTGATGGAACGCGCTGATGACCGCGGCAGGGTGGACATCTGGGATGTTGTGCTGTACACGGCTGAACCTCTGAATGTACTTGCGCAGGGGCTCTCCTTTCTCCTGTATTCTCTCTTGGCCATGAGGTTTGTGGCCGCCTGTAAAGGCGCCGACAAACTGATGGCAAAGGTCTGCCCAGGAGGATATGGAGTTGTCCGGCAAGTGCATGAGCCAGGACCTGACGTTGGGCTTGAGCACCAGCGGGAAGTAGTTGGCAAGGATCTTGTCGTCCCGTCCCCCGGCAGCATGCACCGCGATGGTGTAGATGCTGAGGAACTCCGACGGATGCGACTTGCCGTCGTACTTCTCTGGTACATCTGGCTTGAAATTCTTCATGCTGGGCCACTGGACTTGCCGCAGCTCACGAGTAAACGCAGGGCAACCTACCGCGTACGGCAAGTCGCCTGGTTCCCCTGGCGCATGCATGTCAACAGAGGGCCCAGCGCGCTGGTCCGATTGACGTCGCGCTTCTCTTCGGCGCTCGATGCGGTACGAGCGTCTTCTTGCTGTCGTTCATGAAGAACTTGGCGCTGATCGCGACGAGCTCGTGGATCTGATGACGCGGTGGAGTCGCTGTCGAGGTGGATCCGGCGAGTCGGCGATCTTGGCCTTCGGGGCGGAGAGTGCACAGTGGTTGCACCCCCACCGGTCTTGTCGCCACCGGCTCGTGCCTGGCTGGCTTGCCGCGGCTGCGACGTGCTCGGCTGCTGTTGAGTGTCGCCGTTGGCGAAGCCGATGAGACTCTGAATGGTGGCCCTCCAGTCGTCGATCTTGTCTGCCGTTGGAGGGTAGTCCAGGAGCAGTTGAGCTCGCGCTAAAGCTTCTGCTGCAGTGGCGGGTGGCGGTGGCGAACGGTGCGAGGAGCGGGATATGCTCGGACTTCTAACTATGTTAGAAGGAGCAGTATCCCGTCCAGGCGACCGTGCCTCGCTCGTGCCAGCATGTTGGCGTGCATGCTGGTCTTGAGCACTCCGAGATCCACCAGCTTGATCTTGGTCCAGCAAACGCATGGTACTGTGAGTACCATAACGCTGCCGGTCCCGCGCCTCCTGAGATGGGCGCGGTGCATGTACGGACGCCGAGGTCTTGGAGTGCGCCCGGTCGTTGTGGGAGCCGGCTAC
The DNA here is from genome assembly GCF_018294505.1 of Triticum aestivum. Lineage (NCBI taxonomy): Eukaryota > Viridiplantae > Streptophyta > Magnoliopsida > Poales > Poaceae > Triticum > Triticum aestivum. Next base: position 628,497,158 of record NC_057800.1, read on the forward strand.
GCCGCCGATGGGCAGCGCAGCCTTGTCCTTGGACCTGGCAGCACCGTGAGCTCCCTCGTCGACGCCCGTTCTTCCGCCGGCGTCTGCCCCACCAGCCGTTTGCTCCGGCGGTGGTGGGCTCGGCGCGGACGGAGCAGCTGCCTCCGAAACCTTCTTCTTCGGCGGCATGTTGATGAAGGTGACGAAGATCTAGCTCGCGTGAACGCCGGATCTGGTTCACACAACCTCGACGCCCCCTACCTGGCGCGCCAAAGATGTCGGGGGACTAATCCACGAACACCTATGGGACCGGCGGACCGAGTCCCTTTCGGTTCGGCGGGGGCGGAGGTCGTGCAAAGAGCGGATCGAGGCGAAGCACACGAGCAGTTTACCCAGGTTCGGGCCGCACGGATGCGTAAAACCCTACTCCTGCTTTGTGGTTTGTATTGAGTTCTTGCTCGGGAGCGCGGAGTGCTACAGTACACACCAGCGGCTAACGAGACCGAGCGTGAGTGTTCTCTGAATTAGCTAACCCCCCTCTACGTTGCGCACGGGCCTCCTTTTATATGCTCAAGGGGTCACCGACAGGTGGCAACGGAGACGAAGGGTAAAAATGGAAAGGTGCTGCGGTAGGTACAGCTACCCGCTACAGTGTATCATACCTAACCCTGACGGCAGGGGACAAGGGCATTAAATGCCCGTCTGTGTCGCCTAAACAGTGCAAAAGGGACCGTCAGGGACGCCACCGCTCGCCACGATGGCAATCTTGTCAGCGCCGCTTGCCACTGCGCACCGCTGGCTGCACAGCCTCCCGCCACGCACGCCTGGAAGGGTCCCAGAGCGACACGTTGGTGGATGTGTTGGAGCGTGGGCACAGAGTGGTGGCTTGCCGCGGCAAGCGCCTTGCCGCGGTCGTTGTCTTGTCGCGTCCGGGAGCTTGTCGCTCACCGGGCCTTGCCGGGACGTGAGGCGCACCGCGGCAAGTTCCTTGAGATGCTTTGGGTGGCCTTCCCGGCAAGCTCCTCTTGCCGGGGTCTTGTCTCCTTAAGCGCCTTGTCTTGGTTGGCCTTCCCGGCAAGCTCCTCTTGCCGGGGTCTTGTGGTGTCTTGGTTTGGATACTTTGTTCTTGAATGGCTCTGAAGGAACCACGGAGGTCCTTGGCGGTCACCCGGCAAGCCTTGCCGCGGGATGCTGCGACTGCCCGTTCGGGATAGTAGGGTACCCCTACTCTAGTACACCGACACCGGTTGTTCTTAAATATTCTGTCCAGTGCTTGTCCTGTATTGAGGAATCTTTATATTGTACTCGAACATGTCGGCACTCTTCTATAGCATTGTTGTCGCAGACTGATGTTTCGTTCATCTTGTAGAAACTTACACAGGTAGTTAGAAAGGATTTATCATTAGTACTCCCCCCGTTCCAAGAATTATGGAATGGAGGGAGTACATAGTTTGCCCCTCTGCCTTGTTATTTATCTATGCAACATGCATCTGCAGTTTCAGAAGTTCCAGCTGACGTCTTCATTTTGGAGGATTGTCCTCATGACTGGTTGTTTCCTCGCTGTACGGCAGTAGTGAGTTTACTATTTCAACACCACTATTTGTTGACTTCAGTAATTTTCATAAAGTGGTTCAGCATGATGATAATGAATTTTGTGCACTTTTGTAATGTCAAACAAAAATTAGAAAGTTGTGGAAGAAATTTTCTCTAACTGTCAGAGGTCATTAATATCATGTCAGCAGCTTACTCATTTAAGCATGTCAAAAATGAATTTCTTCATGGCTCTGTCTTGATTACAATAGTTTTGGGCTGCTGGGGAGTGTCTAATAGATGAAAGCATGAAGTAAAATGGGAAGTTGTCTTCTTCTCTATAACAATTACCGTTCTGCTCCCATTATGTGCTATACTTTCATGGCACCGACTTCTATAAAAAAGCGTACTAAAATTATTTAATACAAACCTCCAATTAGCAGCAATATATTAGTTGAACAGGTACTTTCAGTTAAAATCTTGCTTCGGACTGATCTTGTAACACACCCAGTAGTAATAGTGTAGTGCTTCCGTTTCTGGATACAGTTACTAATCAGGTTGTTTGCTTGTTTATAAGGTGCATCATGGTGGAGCAGGTACCACAGCTGCAGGCCTGATAGCTGGGGTAAGCTACTAGTCTGCACCACTGATAGAAACTGAAAGAGTGAAGTGCACTGTAGATTCCTGAACTGTTTTAGGGGTGTCATGTAGTCCTTGAACTGTGAAAAATTGTCATCCAAGTCCATAAAGTGCAATAAGCGTGTCATGCTAGGCAAAATATAGGTCCTGACTATTCTAGTGATGAACTAGTTTGGACCCGGATGGCACACTTATTGCACCTCGAGAACCTAGATGACGATTTTCATAGTTCGAGGGTCTACATGACGCCCCTGAAATAGTTCAGGGACCTAGTTCACTTCACCCAAACTGAATGAACATAAGATCTCTTTGGACATGATGATACCTTCAAACTTTTTTACACAAAACATGGCACTCACCAGCCACCACTGGAACAAAACCATATGAAAGGTTCAGCTGACAATATTATCTGCAATGTTTGTAAAATAAAAAAACTCATTATCTCATGCTTGTTATGCACGACATCCTCGATGTATAAGACCTCTTGTAGTTAGTCTCGAGAAACCTACATTTGTTTATCATTTACTATCACCATTCTTTTGTGAATGTACTTGACTGCTCTTTGTGCTGTTAACAGTGTCCAACCACCGTAGTGCCTTTTTTTGGCGATCAGTTCTTCTGGGGTGAGATAGTTCATGCGCGTGGTGTGGGTCCTGCACCTATCCGTGTAACAGAGCTTACTACTGAGGCACTCTCAAATGCAATCAGATTCATGCTTGATCCTGAGGTAGCACTACTTTTCTTGCTCATTTTATAATCTGTGTTTCTAGACATTTATGATGTGCTCATTGCCATCTTCACTACATAGGGAAGTATGCTGTTAATCTTATGATGGTTAAACACATTCCTTGGTAATGAGCAGATGCAATGTTGTGCTAACTGATCCTGCTACTTTGCTGAAGGTAAAATCACGATCATTGGAACTGGCAATAGCAATAGGGAACGAAGATGGCGTCGCAGCTGCTGTAGACTCGTTTCACCGACACCTGCCTGCAGAACTCCCACTTACTCCACCATCCACCCCTGTAGAAGAAGAGCGACTAGACCTGCTTCAATTGCTTTCTCGATATCTTGAGAAGTGTTGTCTCCCGTTCAATTCTTAGTTGTCCATAGCGTAGATATGGGTCCAATTTATTTATTTATTTATGTGGTTAGGAAACAGAAATGGGTGTCTTGTAAAATTTGAGGGAGTGAAACAAACTGTAGTTCATCATCCAGGCCAATCGTCCAATTTCCCTTTCCCAGTGTGAATATCGGTAATAAGGGCGTGTTGTAGCTTTGGCGAATTTTTTGGTGTATCGCAAATAAGCAGCTTTCTTGTACATGAAATTTCGGATCGCGAAGAATTGTTGTACACATTCACCTTTCCCACCTTTGTTTATCTTGGGGAGTCAAGTACATCTTTGACATTGGTACCTCCAAAAAATGCAAGTTATCTTGGGGAGTCAAGTACATCTTTGACATTGGTACCTCCAAAAAATGCAAGTCGAAGGTAAAGATCCTATACTTTCCGACCCTGTTCTATTTACACCCCCCCCCCTCCCTTTTTTTCTCTCTCTTAATAATAGCAAGGGCATATGTTTCCTCTTATTTTGACAAATACATCCTCCCTTGGAAGCATGGCTATATTTGCTTCATTCCTGGCAATCCACTTTTGTTGCAATCAATCAATCATTAAGAATTTCTTATCTTTGAGGTTTGATTTGTTTGTTAGCTTAGCACAGATAACCACCTAATCTCAAGCCCTTGTCCTATCCTTTAATCTCCAATATATAAGGCACTGAACTTTTGGGCACCAAGCCCTTTCCCTAGAAGATTTACCGTTCGTCTAATTGGCCGAACACCTTGTGTGGAGGAGCTCCTAGCAGTGGCGGCCGATGATGGAGCTTAGGTGGCGATCGTGTGACACACCTTGTGTGTGGAGGAGCTCCTAGCAGTGGCGGCCGATGATGGAGCTTGGACGGCGACCGTGCGACATGGAGGTACGGGAGTCTCCTAGTAGCCTGCAACACCGATTCCCTCGCCGGTGACGAACACGAGCCAGAGGAAGCGATGGCGGCGATGAACTCGGCTGCTTCCGGCGCCGGTGGCTCGCGTGGGTTTACGCTTGGGGTAGCCTACGACATTATGATGCTTTTGACAGTTTCATTCCTAGCGAATTGGGGCTTCGTGACAGCAATGAAAACGAAAATCACGTATTCGGCAGATTTCGACTTCGGCGAGGATAGAGACAATGGGGAGGGAGGCAGAGAGGGGGAGGGGACTGAGATAGACGGCGTGGAAGAGCGAAGTTTGCTGAGAGTTGCTCTTTTCAAAGCAAGTTTAGTTGGGAGGGGATAAGTTTTCAGGGATCAAAAACTATATTTTTGAGGGAGTAGTTTGCAAAACAGCTCAAGGCCGTCATCCAAAGAGGTATCATATCTCACCATGCGTGGTGCTCAGTAGAGGAGTTAGTACTGATCCGGTGTGCGGGATATCGGTCGGAATAGCAGCAGGGAGCAATCTTGGCTTCTCCGCAATAACAGCGAGGAGGCACCGAACAATGAGGCGGTCGTTCATGGTCGGCGTGCTCGGCTCAAGCTGGTACGGGAAGCGGTGTTGAGGGTTGGCACAGTCAAACGTGCGCGTCATCTTCTGCGTCTCGAAGTTCACCACCCCCTCAACCTCAAAGCTGAACTCCGCCGTCGTCAGCGCCTCATCGGCGCCAGTGTGGACGAGGCACAGGGACGTGAACATACGGCGCACATGGGGATTAAGGCATAACTTGAAGAACCATCTGCTCTCTCCTACGGAGAAGTGTGTGGAGTGGGCGCACTCGACGCTCCGGAGTGCCGCCTTAAGCTCGGAGAAGCTGCCGATGGCGAGCTTGTGGGACCCGGCCATGGCGACGGCCTCCGGTTTGCTGGACGGAGTGGATGTTCAGATTCCTTTGGAATATGCACGTTAGAGCTTCAATTCCTATGGTTTTGTTGCAACCTTTGTACCGCCTCTAAAGGGAAAAAGAAACCACAGAAAGAAAACCTCCACATTTTTTGTGAAATTCCTTCATCCCGAATACAGCCTGACCCTTAGTTTGCCGAGTTTTCATTTTTTGCACTCGGCAAAGATTCGACTCGACATACTTGCCTTTGCCGACTAGTGGTCAGTCGAGTCATGTTTGCCGAGTGTGGAAGATCCGATGTGGTAAATTAAACAAAGACGATGCAAATATTCTGGGTACCATCACAATATCTAAAACTACATGAAACTTCTTGAAATTTTGTTGAATTTTGCCATGCTTAATATCAGTGAAAGGATCAAGTGTTAGAACCAGTTTGACCATGTATAAACCGTGAACAGTTCAAGGTTACAATGCGACTATGTAAGGTTTACTCGTTCCCAAGAACATGTCATTCGAGCATTAAGTTTTGTTTTTAAATACATGGCATTCTGCCATTTGGAGGTAGTTTGCACTTTTATATAAAGAAAATATCTTCACAAAGTCACACGCATTCCGCTTGCTATTTTTAGCCTCTTTTATTCTCTTTGGGGAGAAAAAGAGACCGTGAGAAGAATTTGATGCCTTTTTCTATGCGGGTAGGTTCGCTTTTCTACGCAAAGCGTGTAGAGAAAATATAAAACTGGGGGACGGGATTTGTTAAATTTTCAATGATCTTGCTAGCTGTGTGTAGGCGTATGTAGGCCAGCGTGTGGAAGCAATCTTCTAGGCATATCCAACACAGCAGCGACATTTCACTTGCTCTGCCTTCTGGCAATGAACTCGTTCGTTAAAAAATTGCTTGATCGTTACGCTTATACGAGTACTTAGTTATAATGACATTTTATATTGACGGAGGCAGTACCATGAATTGATTCATGGCAGAGGTTAAGATATCGTCAATTTTTTTTGTCATGCTAACTTTGTCTCAACTCGCTGGCGCACACAGCACGACTGATCATTAGCAGACGCATGCACAGTGCACTCGCTCACAGCGACGCATGGGGCCTACTGATAAATTCAGATTTCAGATTGGACACATGCATAGTCCCTTTGTTCGTTCCTAGTGCACTAGTGTTGTTAGTACTCCTACATGGAAAATCATAATGGAACCGGCTCCTTTTCCAGTTGTCGTTGATGGTAATAACATTCTCGATTTTTTTTTTGCAAAAATATCAGATCTATTATGAAGACTTACCAGTAGTACAAAACACTTCAAACATAATAAAAATTACATCGACGTCCATGAACAACCGAACGACCATTGCCGCCGCTAGAACGACCGCAGACGCGCCGCTGTCGCCGCTCCCATACCGGAGCCGGCCTATATAAGTCGAGGCACCAGGAATACCCTCCCCCGCCACCGACCGCCGGAGCGGCAGGCGGAGGGGACGCGAATCCACGGGCTCGCCGGCGAAGATCGAAGAGAAGAAGGCTTTCCTTAGCCGCCTTGCGAGAGGGGAAAGAATACTATGTGCGTACGCACCAACTGAGGTAATTTATGGTTTTGCTAACTCAGGTCCGTAATTTTCTTTTCTGGCGTCGGTCGATTTCAGATCAAAGCTAAAGGCGGGTTTGATCTAAAGGCGGGGACGACATGAGGAACGGCAACAATGAGCGTCGGCCACGACGAGGCTGATCCAGTACCTCGTCGGAGATGGGGCTGCAAGCGGGAGAGAGCTGTGACATTGTTGGGTGCAGGTGTGGGTGCCGCTCATCGAAAAATTGGAAAGCTTGGTAGTTGCAGCGAGGGTAGTATGCAGCAGTACAACTGCTTGTATTCTTCTTGTTTTTCTATTGCTTGTATGCGTCTCATCTTTGTATCGTTGTTATTATGAAAATACAAATAATGCATGCCTATGAGTGTACATCTTTAAAAAAAATTGTTGCATGCATCACTTTATTATTCCAAATACAGAACATTATAACAACATTGCTTTGCAGTCACACATGTACTACCCCATATACACAAAGAATTACGTAGCTCGGAGAGAATTGGACAAAGAAATAACCAAAGGAAAAAACGACAATTAAGAAAAAGAGCGCAGTGAAAGAATTGCCAAATTTTACAATAACATGAACTCGCTTGCAGGTTAGAGCAAAGAATGAATCGAGATTGAGTGATCTTTCACCATGCATGCACCCGTACGTACGTGCGCAGCTGTACCACTCCACTTAGTAGTAGTTGATTGCGCGGCAGTTCTTCCTGATCTGGCCCTGGTAGCCGGTCTTGACCTCGATGCCGGCCATCTTCACCATGGCCTTCTCGAACCTGTCCTCCCACCACCCGGGGATGTTGGCGTTGTCCACCACCATTCTCGCCGTCTCCGCCGACGTCATGAGCGCCGCGTCGGAGGTGAAGAGCACGGTGTGCGACAGCACGTTCTTGTAGTACTGCCTGTCCAGCTTGTTGGGCGTCACCACGTCCTGCATCACCGTCGGGTCGTTGCCGCCCGAGGTCGCGTCGGCCGGGCACTGCCTCCTCAGGAACGCGGCGAGGCCGCCGTTGATGTCGGAGGGGGCGTTGAGGCGGTCGGGGACGAAGGAGGAGCAGTGGGAGCGGCCGATGGTGTGCGCACCGGAGAGGATGACCAGGTCCTCCGCGTTGAGGCCCTTGACGACGAAGCTCTCGATGAGTTCGCCGAGGTTGGACGCCGGTGGGACCAGGAACTTGAGCGGCTCGGAGGCGTTGGAGAAGGTGCCGTCGCGGCGGCCGGACGGCATTTCGAAGTTCACCTTGCCCCTGCTGAGGATGCAGGAGGCGTCACGGGCCGCGAAGGCGACGATGTCGGCGCAGGAGACGACGCCCGGACAGGCCGCCTCGACGGCGTCCTTAATCGCGTCAATCAGCTCGAAGCCCCGCAGGGAAGGGTCGTTCGGCGGGCTGAGCTTCTCCGGCGTCGGGCTGAACGGGGTTGGGTCGAGTAGGACGGAAGCATCACATCCCTATTCATCAACAACTCAACAAAATTAACCAAGCCTGACTAATCGGCTGCAGATATATATGTTTGCAAATTCATTTCTTGCAGTACCTCGACGAAGCAGTCGTGGAAGAGCATGCGGATCATGGCGGCGCCATTGCCGGGGTTCTGGGAGATGGCCTTCTCCATGACGCCCTTGACAACGGCCTCCGCTTGGGGGCACTTGTCGTGGTAGAACCCGATCTGCAGTGGCCAGAAAGGGCTGGCCTGGCACCCCACAGCGAGGAGCAGCAATGCACAAGCCATCAGAACGTGCAGCTTTGCAGCAACAGCCGCCATATTTTCGAAGCTAGCTTGCTTGCTCGACTAAGATTGGATGGGAAGAGAGAAGTGTAAGTGGTCAATCGGTGGAGAATGCGTGTTGCCATAGTTCCAGCATGAAGCTACTTATATAGGTAGGCATTCGAAATTCGAAGACCTAGCCTTGGCCAAGAATGCATATGTTGCCGCGTGCTTAAAATTAACAATGCATTTTGGCTTCGTTGGAACGTTACTATACACCGGTGGTTGCCACCAATCTTAAGCGTCATTGAATTCGCCCAATGTGCTCTTTTTCTTCCCAGTGGCTCCGAAAATTAATCAAAGGGCGTTGATAGTGATATGATACAGAAATAGTGGTAACAAACATTAGCCTGATGGTTACATACAGTTGACTCGACTGATATGTGAACCGGTCATGAACAAGCTGGAGAGCAATAGCTAGATCGAGCAGCTGATTGGTGTGACCAGCTCCGTGTCTCTTTCCTTCCGGTTCTGCATACGATATGATCCGCCAGTGGCAGATGGGGACGCTTGTTTTTCCGGTTGTTGAGAGGTGAGGTTAATTAAGAACGTTTCTTTTGTGTTTCGTCTCCTTCAAATCTGTTGAGGCTTCTAGCTAGAACTCGAATAAATTAAATATACATGCATGCAGTGCGAGAAATTTCTGGTGAGGCCAGTTTGTTTAGGGGCCGGCAAGCGGGAGTCAACTAATACTAATTGGGTGTGTCTAGGACTCATTTAGATATAAGATAACTATGTCACATCTAAGTTGATTTTTTAGCACTTGTTTGTTGCCTTTTCTTTGTTTGTTGTTGTTTTGTCTGTCAATCCCAGCGTGATTTTTTTTTTTGAGAATCAGCCAGCATGAGTAAACCAGGGCCACCCAGAGCGTGCTCGCATGGGCCAGGCCTAGTGCTTCTCCTTGATCGCTACCTCCTTTTCTTTTGTTTTCTTTGTATTTCACGCAATAGTACACTTTTTGCTCAAAAGAAAAGGCAGTACTGCACTCTGTATTTTTTTATAATTTCTTTCTTTTTCTCTTTCAGGTTTAGTGTTTCTTCTGGCTTCCTTCCAGTTTTTTTCTTTTTTATATTTTTTGTATTATATTTTTTCTAATATATGTTGAATATTTTTTCAAATATAGACTAAACATTTTATCATATACAGTGAACATTATTTCTTCGAATACACACTGAACAATAATTTAATATATGATTTAACTTTTTTAATATACATTGACTTTCTTTCCTTTGTACGGTGAACTTTGTTTAATATATCTGGGGTAAACCTTTTACCATCACACATTAAAAATTTCAAAATGCACATTGAAAATTTATGAAATAAATAAATAAATGTAAGGGGAAAATAACAAACCCGTTAGAAAACCCGGAAAATGTTCACATATTCAAGAAATGTTTGTGGTTTTAAAAATGTTCATGTATTCAAGCTATGAGCTAGTTGCGATAAAAGGTAGACTTGCAACTAGGATTAAAAACAAAACACATGCTTTAGTTGTGGGTAGAGGATGGTCTTGCAACTTGGACAAGTTATGAGTCGAGGAGGACTTGCACCTAGGACAACTATGAAACTACGAGCCAGTTGCGAGTCAAGGGTCGACTTGCAACTGGGACGAAACAAGCTATGCGCCCAGTTGCGAGTCAAGGGTGAACATGCAATTGGGATGAAAAACAAATACACCTGCTCCAGTTGCAGGTCGAGGGTGGGCTTGCAAGTCTGACAACTACGAGCCCAGTTGCGAGTCATTGATCGACTTGCAACTAGGGTGAGACAAACTACACGCCTAGTTGCGTGTCAATGATAGACCTGCAATTGGGATGAAAAACAAAAATTCATTCTCCGTTCGCGAGTCGAGGGTAGACTTGCAACTCGGACAACTACGAAACTACGAGCCCAGTTGCGAGTCATTGATCGACTTGCAACTAGGATGAGACAAACTACATGCCCAGTTGCATGTCAATGATGGACCTGCAACTGGGATGAAAAAACACATTCTTCGGTTGCGAGTCGAGGGTGGGCTTGCAACTCGGACAATTATGAGTCCAGTTGCGAGTCAAAGGTGGACTTGTACCTGGGACAACTACGAAACTACGAGCCCAGTAGCAAGTGAAGTGTCGACTTGCAACTAGGATGAGACAACTTACACGTCCAGTTGCGTGTCAATGATGGACCCTGCAACTAGGATGAAAAATAAAAACACATGCTCCGATTGTAAGTCGAGGGTGCGCTTGCAACTCGGACAACTATGAGTCCAGTTGCGAGTCAAGACTGGACTTGCAACCGGGAAAATTATGAAACTACGAGTCCAGTTGCGAGTTAAGGGTCAACTTGCAACTAGGATGAAATAAACTACATGCTCACTTGCGTGCCAATGATGGACCTACAACTAGAATGAAAAACAAAAACACATTCTCCAGTTGCGAGTCGAGGGTGGGTTTGCAACTCGGACAACTATGAGCCTAGTTACGAGTCAAGGATGGACTTGCACCTGGGACAACCATGAAACTACAAACCCAGTTGCAAGAGGATGAGACAAACTACACGCCAAGTTGCACATCAACGATGGGCCTGCAACTTGGACGAAAAACAAAAAACACATACTCCGGACAGGAGTCGAGGGTGGGCTTGCAACTCGGACAACAATGAGCCCAGTTGCAAGTCAAGGATGGACTTGCACCTGAGACAACTACGAAACTTACGAGCCTAGTTGCAAGTCAAGGGTCAACTTGCAACTAGGACGAGACAACATACACGCCCAGTTGCGCATCAATGATGGACCTGCAACTGGGATAAAAAATAAAAACACATGCTCTGGTTGCGAGTCGAGGGTGCACTTGCAATTCAGACACCTATGAGCCCAGTTGCGAGTCAAGGATGGACTTGGAATCGGGACAACTACAAAACTACGAGACTAGTTGCAATTTAAGGGTCGACTTGCAACTAGGATGTACATGTCGAGTTGTGTGCCAATGATTGACCTGAAACTAGGATGAAAAACAAAATTACATACTCCAGCTGCGAGTTGAGGGCATACTTGCACATGGAACAACTACGAAACTATGATCCCAGTTGCGAGTCAATAATTGACTTGTAACTAGGATGAAACAAACTACAGGCCAGTTGCATGTCAATGATGGACATATAACTGGGATGAAAAATAAAATACAGGCAAAATAATAGGGGTCAAAGGTCGGTCAGTGAGAATATGGGGGATAAGCTTCATAGTTAAGCCCCCCAAACGACGACATATATAGGGCCATGTGAAAATAAATGCGACAACACAAAACAAACAGGACAAGAGGACGCGCCACAAAAAAGAACACGCTGACACGGACATGCATGATCGAGTTTGTGCGAACATGATCAAAATGAGATCAAAGACCGCGCCGCGGAAACGCCCAACAAAAGGCGCACATGCGAGCAAGTCGACAAGTAGACACCAAACACACTACGCGACACAAAGCACGCGTGATAAAGTAAACCGTAATCAAGATTTACACGACATTTAAGGCGAACATGTGACAAAGTGAAAACAATTTCATGAATTTTAAATGAATAAATGAAGAATAAAAAAATGAAAAAGGTGAAAACTGAAAATATAAATAAAAACAAAAATGATGAATTTAAAATACTACATAATTTAAAACAATAATGAAACAGGAAAAATAAAACAAAAATGAACAAAAAAATGAATACTAGAAGTCAAATGGGAGTTTGAAAAAAACAACAACTAGAACTGAGTGATGGCACATACATGTGAAAAGAAATGGAAAAACGCAGACGACGTCGCACTAGGAACAACCTTCAGGCCTCGTTTGGCACAAGGGGGTCGGAGGGGTTTCGAGGGGATTAACCCCGCGGGGGCAGAAAACCCCAAAATTCCCCATGGGTTCATTTGGTACACAGGGTTTTCCATGGACAAACCCCGCCGAACCACCGAAATCCCCGTCGATCCACGGGGTTTTGAAGCATCGAGGGGGGACTCGTGGAACTTGGTGGCACGCACAGAACTGGGTGAGGCGGAAACAAGGCGACGCTGCCCGCCGGCTCCTCGACCGTCTCGACGCCGGCGTCCCTCATCTAGCAAGCCGGACTTATCCCCGGAGGTAATCCTCAACGTCCCTTCCTCTACTCCATATAGGCACAACATACTCCACTCACCCCCTCCCGTGAGTCAGAGACACCAAGGTGACAGCGGCGGCGGCGGCGCATCGATCCCGCGCGAGCTCGAGGGCGATGGCGCTGTAACGAATGACTCCGGTGCCCCCTCCGTCGTTCTCCTCCTCCCCCTCTCCCCCGTCCTTCGTTTCTAGGTAAGGTTCTTGGTCTGGTTGTTGATGCGTCCAATGCTTTCTGCTACTGTTAATGTCCAAGGTACGGGTCTGGTGCGATTCATAATTTATTGGGGAAACTTGTGGCTAGTTAGCTTATTTGTGGCTGAGGGCAATCCACTCTTTTTAGTTCAGGGATTTGAGCAAACTGTACGATAGTTTTGTGGTGTTTGATAGGACTAAGAGCATCTGAATCCTTCTGAATTTCATGTCATGTTCATTGGTGTGTGCCTTCAGTAACCAAATGTTTCTGCTGATTTTAATCTACTCCAAGCACCACATTTGATTTACTAATCTGGTCACATTGCTCAGAGCAGCTTGCATGTTTGATCAGTTATTTTCTGCAATCAGTGTTCAGGTTGGCTCCAGTGGTAATGATACCAGTGTTACATATTTGGCTAAATGATATTTATGTTCTGATTGAGAGGAACGCCAAAGTGGCTGGCATTCCTACCTCATAAGTAGAACGAACATGAACATGGCGATTGGTTCATAATGTGTTGTGGGCACACAAAACGTTGGGAGCACTCCTCACAAAATGTGCTCAACTACAAAATTGGACGTTCTCTGCTTCGTATTTTCATAAATTATGGTGCACTGGTACATAAACATGGTTTATTAGTTACTCGTTGTATACCTAAAATCGTAGCATGACTCTGGTGTTGTGTATTGTTCAATGTTCAGCAAGCAAAGGAAATAGTGAAATTAAAGTTACAGTGATTTTTCTGTTCTGAAAAGAGCTACATAGAGTCGAGAATGTCAACTTTTCATTGTACTAATATTGCTTCAGTTTAAACTATCCCACATGATTAAATACTTTTACATCTCCAAGAAATAGAATAACTGTAAAATCCTAGAATATTTGTGAATGATGAGTTTGTTTTGTTGACAGAATAATGGTCGGAGGTGCTTCTGCTGAACCACATTTGTGAATGAGCATAGAACTGCAGAGTTATTTGTTAACATTCAGCTACAGAATTATTTTGTGTAAGATTTAGATCATCTCACTTCACTGTTGCGTGACCGTTGGTCTCTTCCTCTACCATTCTGACTTGTCATGGTTTGTAATTTCCAGCTATATTTTCAACTGGAAATAGATCATAAGAGTTACTTACTTGCCTTTGAGGTACTCATATATGCTTATGTTCATGGCCTATCACAGTTGTATGTTCTTTGCTTATATTGCCATCTTTCTGTAATGAGCTTATTTATAGAAGTAAGTATTTTTAGTGAGAGCATTATGTCCCTGTATGCTTTTAATTTTTGTCTCTTTATATGCCCTAGTGCTTCGTGACATGATTCTCGTGGTGATTCTGTTAATACCTGATAGGGCTAGACATACATATATATATCAGTTGGTTATATTGCTGCTTTTGCTCCACAAAATATCTGATCAGCATAATCAAAGGATATAAGGGGGAGTTAGTTACATTGTAAAGGTTGGATTTTTAGATGTTTGCACCATCTTATGTCAATATGGTAAACCCTGCCTACCAAACATAAATTTTATACAAAGGGGGTTGTGGATGGAGGGGTTTTGGGGATTCAAGGGGATTTGAGGGGATTGGGTGGAAGAGGGGGATTCACTGAATCCCCTGAAATCCCCACCCCCTTGGGGGCTTGAAAACCACTTGTGCCAAACAAGGCCTCAGGAGAACAGACTTGTGTCAAAAAGAAAAGGAGTACAGACTTGTGAAACCCAACAACGGGCCGACCGTGTACTAGCAACGACCTGGACATAGGCTGCACGCGAGACAACGCGTAGCTAGCAAGCTCAGCAGCTAGACCATCGAGTTTTTGCACGAATATTAAAGATAGACGATCCAATGGCCCTGCATTTAGATGTGAGATAATTATTTCACATCTAGATGTGAAATAGCAAATCCAATACTAATTCCATGGTAGGAGCGCATCCTCAACATGAGGTCAATAGCAAAGTTTCTCACCACCCCATGATCTTGGGGACAAGACAAGTAGACACACAATTGAACAAGAACTCATACTTGCGCTTCAGGCCAGAGGCCGTGTTGGGGGTTCCACCAACGGAAACCCTAGCTACCACCAATGAAGAGTGGCAAGAGAGCATTGGGGCTCATCGACTCATTGAGAGGATGGCTATGAATCTTGAAATGAGGGCATGCATTTCGAGGCAACCCTAGCGAAAAGATTTTCTAGCGGAACCGGTTTCTACCGGGTACTGCATGGTCGCCCGATGGCGCTGCGATTGGTGCGTAGACGGCGTGAGGAGTACCGTAGTCAAACTTCAAACAGTGGACGCTCGATTTTCTTATTGCGCGAGGAGTAGCAGTTAGCGACCTCAGCATCTCCTCCTATGCTTCGCTGTTGTCTTGCCGCTCCGTCCTGCCACACCTGCCCCCTCCCCCCTCATTGTGGATCCATTCATGAGAAGATCAGGTAACAAATTCGATGCGCCCAAGCTTTTTCTATCACTGGATTTGTCAGCTGAGCTTCTAAAATCAGATCTATGCCCCCTATTTCTTTGCGGTGGCACAATTCCAAGGGTCAGTAGTCCCGCTCTGATGACGCATGCTGGATTGATGAAACAAATGCCACGTTGTTGATTCAGATGTTCAGTACAGATCTTATTGGAAGGGCATATTTTTACAGGAGTTGTCATAGTTGTATTTGCCCCACCTGATACATAGTTGTTTATGAAGGAAATATGCCCTAGAGGCAATAATAAAGTTATTATTTATTTCCTTATTTCATGATAAATGTTTATTATTCATGCTAGAATTGTATTAACCGGAAACATAATACATGTGTGAATACATAGACAAACATAATGTCACTAGTATGCCTCTACTTAACTAGCTTATTGATCAAAGATGGTTAAGTTTTCTAACCATAGACATGAGTTGTATTTGATCAACGGGATCACATCATTAGGAGAATGATATGATTGACTTCACCCATTTCATTAGCTTAGCACTTGAGCGTTTAAGTTTACTGCTATTGCTTTCTTCATGACTTATATATGTTCCTATGACTATGAGATTATGCAACTCCCGAATACTGGAGGAACACTTTGTGTGCTACCAAACTTCACAACGTAACTGGGTGATTATAAAGGTGCTCTACAGGTGTCTCCGGTGGTGTTTGTGGAGTTGGCATAGATCAAGAATAGGATTTGTCACTCCGATTGTCGGAGAGGTATCTCTGGGCCCTCTCGGTAATACACATCACTATAAGCCTTGCAAGCAATGTGACTAATGAGTTAGTTGCGGGATGTTGCATTGCAGAATGAGTAAAGAGACCTGCTGGTAACGAGATTGAGCTAGGTATTGGGATACCGACGATCGAATCTCGAGCAAGTAACATACCGATGACAAAGGGAACAATGTATATTGTTATGCGGTTTGACCGATAAAGATCTTCATAGAATATGTAGGAACCAATATGAGCATCCAGATTCCGCTATTGGTTATTGACCAGAGACATGTCTCGATCATGTCTACATAGTTCTCGAACCCGTAGGGTCCGCACGCTTAAAGTTCTGTGACGATCCGTATTATGAGTTTATATATTTTGATGTACCGAAGGTAGTTCGGAGTCCCGGATATGATCAAGGACATGACGAGAAGTCTCGAAATGGTCGAGACATAAAGATTGATATATTGGAAGCCTACATTTGGACATCAGAAGAGTTCCGAGTGAAATCGGGATTTTACCGGAGTGCCGGAGGGGTTACCGGAACCCCCCGGGGGTTAATGGGCCTTGTTGGGCCCTAGTGGAGAGAGAGAGGGGCCGGCCAGGGCAGGCCGCGTGCCCCGTCCCCCTCTGGTCTGAATTGGACTAGGAGAGGGGGGGGGCAGCGCCCCCTTTCCTTCTCCTTCTCCCCTTCCTTTCCCCCTGCTAGTAGGAGTAGGAAAGAGGGGAATCCTACTCCTACTAGGAGGATGATTCCTCCTCCTGGCGCGCCCTCTAGGGCCGGCCGGCCTCCCCCCTTGCTCCTTTATATACGGGGTCAGGGGGCACCTCTAGACACACAAGTTGATCATTGATCTCTCCCAGGCGTGTGCGGTGCCCCCCTCCACCATAACTGCTACCTCTTGAGCACTTGCATTGGTTTTCCCTTGAAGAGGAAAGGGTGATGCAGCAGAGTAGCGTAGGTATTTCCCTCAATTTTTGAGAACCAAGGTATCAATCCAGTAGGAGGCCACACACGAGTCCCTCATACCTACACAAACAAATAAATCCTCGCAACCAACGCGATAAGGGGTTGTCAATCCCTACACGGTCACTTACGAGAGTGAGATCTGATAGATATGATAAGATACGATTTTTGGTATTTTTATGATAAAGATGCAAAGTAAAATAAAAGGCAAAGGAAATAACTAAGTATTGGAAGATTAATATGATGGAAGATAGACCCGGGGGCCATAGGTTTCACTAGTGGCTTCTCTCGAGAGCATAAGTATTCACGGCGGGTAAACAAATTACCGTTGAGCAATTGACAGAATTGAGCATAGTTATGAGAATATCTCGGTATGATCATGTATATAGGCATCACGTCCGAGACAAGTAGACCGACTCCTGCCTGCATCTACTACTATTACTCCACACATCGACCGCTATCCAGCATGCATCTAGAGTATTAAGTTCAAGAGAACAGAGTAACACTTTAAGCAAGATGACATGATGTAGAGGGATAAACTCATGCAATATGAAATAAACCCCATCTTGTTATCCTCGATGGCAACAATACAATACGTGCCTTGCTGCCCCTACTGTCACTAGGAAAGGACACCGCAAGATTGAACCCAAAGCTAAGCACTTCTCCCATTGCAAGAAAGATCAATCTAGTAGGCCAAACCAAACTGATAATTCGAAGAGACTTGCAAAGATAACCAATCATACATAAAAGAATTCAGAGAAGATTCAAATATTGTTCATAGATAAACTTGATCATAAACCCACAATTCATCGGTCTCAAACACACTGCAAAAGAAGATTACATCGAATAGATCTCCATAAGAGAGGGGGAGAACTTTGTATTGAGATCCAAAAATAGAGAAGAAGACATCTAGCTAATAACTATGGACCCGTAGGTCTGAGGTAAACTACTCACACTTCATCGGAAGGGCTATGGTTTTCATGTAGAAGCCCTCCGTGTTCGATGCCCCCTCCGGCGGAGCTCCGGAACAGGCCCCAAGATGGGATCTCGTGGATACAGAAAGTTACGGCGGTGGAATTAGGGTTTTGGCTCCGTATCTGGTAGTTTGGGGGTACGTAGGTATATATAGGAGGAAGGAGTACATCGGTGGAGCAACAGGAGGCCCACGAGGGTGGAGGGCGCACCGAGGGGGGGTAGGCGCACCCCCTACCTCGTGGCCTCTTGGTTGATGTCTTGACGTAGGGTCCAAGTCCTCTGGATCATGTTCGTTCCGAAAATCACGTTCCCGAAGGTTTCATTCCGTTTGGACTCCGTTTGATATTCTTTTTCTGCGAAACCCTAAAATAGGCAAAAAAACAGCAATTCTGGGCTGGGCCTCCGGTTAATAGGTTAGTCCCAAAAAATAATATAAAAGTGTATAATAAAGCCCAATAATGTCCAAAACATAATATAATATAGCATGGAACAATAAAAAATTATAGATACGTTGGAGACGTATCAATAACCCACCTCGGTCATACTGTAGCGGTGCTCAGGCGAAGCCCTGCAACGGTAGCTTCATCAACATCGTCACCACGCCGTCGTGCTGACGAAACTCTTCCCTGAGCTCTACTGGATCGTTAGTTCGCGGGACGTCATCGAGCTGAACGTGTGCTGAACGCGGAGGTGCCATACATTCGGTACTGAGAATCGGTCGATCGTGAAGACGTACAACTACATCAACCGCGTTGTCATAACGCTTCCGCTTAATGGTCTACGAGGGTACGTGGACGACACTCTCCCCTCTCGTTGCTATGCATCACCATGATCTTGCGTGTGCGTAGGAAACTTTTTGAAATTACTACGTTCCCCAACAGTGGCATCTGAGCTAGGTTATTGCGTAGATGTTATATGCACGAGTAGAACACGGGTGAGTTGTGGGCGATACAAGTCATAATGCTTACCAGCATGTCATACTTTGGTTCGGCGGTATTGTTGGATGAAGCGGTCCGGACCGAGATGACGCGTACGCTTACGTGAGACTGGTTCTACCGACGTGCTTTGCACACAGGTGGCTGGCGGGTGTCAGTTTCTCCAACTTTAGTTGAATCGAGTGTGGCTACGCCCGGTCCTTGAGAAGGTTAAAACATCACTAACTTGACGAACTATCATTATGGTTTTGATGCGTAGGTAAGAACGGTTCTTGCTCAGCCCGTAGCAGCCACGTAAAACTTGCAACAACAAAGTAGAGGACGTCTAACTTGTTTTTGCAGGGCATGTTGTGATGTGATATGGTCAAGACATGATGCTATATTTATTGTATGAGATGATCATGTTTTGTAACAGAATTATCGGCAACTGGCGGGAGCCATATGGTTGTCGCTTTATTGTATGTATGCAATGCAATCACCCTGTAATTGCTTTACTTTATCACTAAGCGGTAGCGATAGTCGTAGAAGCAATAGTTGGCGAGACGACAACGATGCTACGATGCTACGATGGAGATCAAGGTGTTGCGCCGGTGATGATGGTGATCATGACGGTGCTTTGGAGATGGAGATCAAAGGCACAAGATGATGATGGCCATATCATATCACTTATATTGATTGCATGTGATGTTTATCCTTTATGCATCTTTTTATTCTGCTTTGTTTGACGGTAGCATTATAAGATGATCTCTCACTAAATTTCAAGGTAAAAGTGTTCTCCCTGAGTACCTGATAGTATTTTGCTTGTCTATGTTATTGTAGATAGATGGCGTGTGATGTTGTTCCGTTGAATTTTAATGTGTTCCTTGAGAAAGCAAAGTTGAAAGATGATGATAGCAATTACACGGGCTGGGTCCGTAACTTGAGGATTATCCTCATTGCTGCACAGAAGAATTACGTCCTGGAAGCACCGCTGGGTATCAAACCCGGTGCAGGAGTAACGCCAGATGTTATGAACGTCTGGCAGAGCAAAGCTGATGACTACTCAATAGTTCAGTGTGTCATGCTTTACAGCTTAGAACCGGGACTTCAACGACATTTTGAACGTCATGGAGCATATGAGATGTTCCAGGAGTTGAAGTTAATATTTCAAGCAAATGCCCGGATTAAGAGATATAAAGTCTCCAATAAGTTCTACAGCTACAAGATGGAGGAGAATAGTTATATCAGTGAACATATACTCAGAATGTCTGGGTACCATAATCACTTGACTTAGCTGGGAGTTAATCTTCTGATTGATAGTGTCATTGACAGAGTTCTTCAATCACTGCCACCAAGCTACAAGAGCTTCATGATGAACTATAATATGCAATGGATGGATAAGACGATTCCCGAGCTCTTTGCAATGCTAAAGGATGCGGAGGTAGAAATCAAGAAGGAGCATCAAGTGTTGATGGTCAACAAGACCACCAGTTTCAAGAAAAAGGGTAAAGGGAAGAAGAAAGGGAACTTCAAGAAGAACGACAAACAAGTTGCTGCTCAAGAGAAGAAACCCAAGTCTGGACCTAAACCTGAGACTGAGTGCTTCTACTGCAAAGGGACTGGTCACTGGAAGCGGAACTGCCCCAAGTATTTGGCGGATAAGAAGGATGACAAGGTGAACAAAGGTATATGTGATATACATGTTATTGATGTGTACTTTACTAGAGCTCGCAGTAGCACCGGGGTATTTGATACTAGTTTTGTTGCTAATATTTGCAACTCGAAACAGGAACTACGGATTAAGCGAAAACTGGCTAAGGACGAGGTGACGATGCGCGTGGGAAATGGTTCCAAAGTCGATGTGATCGCCGTCAGCACGCTACCTCTACATCTACCTTTGGGAATAGTTTTAGACCTGAATAATTGTTATTTGGTACCAACGTTAAGCATGAACATTATATCTGGATCTTTTTTGATGCGAGACGGTTATCCATTTAAATCTGAGAATAATGGTTGTTCTATTTATATGAGTAATATCTTTTATGGTCATGCACCCTTGAAGAGTGGTCTATTTGTGTTGAATCTCGATAGTAATGATACGCATATTCATAATGTTGAAGCCAAAAGATGCAGAGTTGATAATGATAGTGCAACTTATTTGTGGCTCTGCCATTTGGGTCATATTGGTGTAAAGCGCATGAAGAAACTCCATACTGATGGACTTCTGGAATCACTTGATTATGAATCACTTGGTACTTGCGAACCATGCCTCATGGGCAAGATGACTAAAACGTCATTCTCCGGAACAATGGAGCGAGCAAAAGATTTGTTGGAAATCATACATACTGATGTATGTGGTCCGATGAATGTTGAGGCTCGCGGCGGGTATCGTTATTTTCTCACCTTCATAGATGATTTGAGCAGATATGGGTATATCTACTTAATGAAACATAAGTCTGAAACATTTGAAAAGTTCAAAGAATTTCAGAGTGAAGTGGAAAATCATCATAACAAGAAAATAAAGTTTCTACAATCTGATCATGGAGGAGAATATTTGACTTACGAGTTTGGTTTACATTTGAAACAATGTGGAATAGTTTCGCAACTCACGCCGCCCGGAACACCACAGAGTAATGGTGTGTCCGAACGTCGTAATCGTACTTTACTAGATATGGTGCAATCTATGATGTCTCTTACTGATTTACCGCTATCGTTTTGGGGTTATGCTTTAGAGACAGCTGCATTCACGTTAAATATGGCACCATCAAAATCCGTTGAGACGACGCCTTATGAACCGTGGTTTGGCAAGAAACTAAAGTTGTCGTTTCTTAAAGGTTGGGGCTGCGATGCTTATGTGAAAAGGCTTCAACCTGGTAAACTCGAACCCAAATCAGAGAAATGTGTCTTAATAGGATACCCAAAGGAAACTGTTGGGTACACCTTCTATGATAGATCCGAAGGCAAGACATTCGTTGCTAAGAATGGATCCTTTATAGAGAAGGAGTTTCTCTCGAAAGAAGTGAGTGGGAGGAAAGTAGAACTTGATGAGGTAACTGTACCTGCTCCCTTATTGGAGAGTAGTTCATCACAAAAACCAGTTCCTGTGACACCTACACCAATTAGTGAGGAAGATAATGATGATGATCATGAAACTTTAGATCAAGTTACTACTGAGCCTCGTAGGTCAACCAGAGTAAGATCCACACCAGAGTGGTACGGTAATCCTCTTCTGGAGATCATGTTACTTGACCATGACGAACCTACGAACTATGAGGAAGCGATGATGAGCCCAGATTCCACAAAATGGCTTGAAGCCATGAAATCTGAGATGTGATCCATGTATGAGAACAAAGTGTGGACTTTGGTTGGCTTGCCCGATGATCAGCAAGCCATTGAGAATAAATGGATCTTCAAAAAGAAGACTGAAGCTGATGGTAATGTTACTGTCTACAAAGCTCGACTTGTTGCAAAAGGTTTTGAACAAGTTCAAGGACTTGACTACGATGAGACCTTCTCACCCGTAGCGATGCTTAAGTTTGTCTGAATCATGTTAGCAACTGCCACATTTTATGATTATGAAATTTGGCAAATGGATGTAAAAACAGAATTCCTGAATGGATTTCTGGAAGAAGAGTTGTATATGATGCAACCTGAAGGTTTTATCGATCCAAAGGGTACTAACAAAGTGTGCAAGCTCCAGTGATCCATTTATGGACTGGTGCAAGCCTCTCGGAGTTGGAATAAACGTTTTGATAGTGTGATCAAAGCATATGGTTTTATACAGACTTTTGGATAAGCCTGTATTTACAAGAAAGTGAGTGGGAGCTCTGTAGCATTTCTAATATTATATGTGGATGACATATTATTGATTGGAAATGATATAGAATTTCTGGATAGCATAAAAGGATACTCGAATAAGGGTTTTTCAATGAAAGACCTCGGTGAAGCTGCTTATATATTAGGCATCAAGATTTATAGAGATAGGTCAAGACGCTTAATTGGACTTCCACAAAGCACATACCTTGATAAAGTTTTGAAGAAGTTCAAAATGGATCAAGCTAAGAAAGGGTTCTTGCCTGTGTTACAAGGTGTGAAGTTGAGTATGACTCAATGTCCGACCACTGCAGAAAATAGAGAGAAAATGAAAAGTGTTCCCTATGCTTCAACCATAGGCTCTATCATGTATGCAATGATGTGTACCAGACCTGATGTGTGCCTTGCTATTAGTTTAGTAGGGAGGTGCCAAAGTAATCCAGGAGTGGATCACTGGACAGCGGTCAAGAACATCCTGAAATACCTGAAAAGGACTAAGGATATGTTTCTCATTTATGGAGGTGACAAAGAGCACGTTGTAAATGGTTACGTCAATGCAAGCTTTGACACTGATCGGGACGATTCTAAATTGCAAATCGGATGCGTGTTTATATTGAACGGTGGAGCTGTCAGTTGGAGCAGTTCTAAACAAAGCGTCGTGGCGGGATCTACGTCTGAAGCAGAGTACATAGCTGCTTCGGAAGCAGCAAATGAAGGAGTTCATATCCGATCTAGGTGTCATACCTAGTGCATCGGGTCCAATGAAAATCTTTTGTGACAATACTGGTGCAATTGCCTTGGCAAAGGAATCCAGATTTCACAAGAGAACCAAGCACATCAAGAGACGCTTCAATTCCATCCGGGATCAAGTCCAGGTGGGAGACATAGAGATATGCAAGATACATACGGATATGAATGTTGCAGACCCGCTGACTAAACCTCTTCCACGAGCAAAACATGATCATCACCAAGACTCCATGGGTGTTAGAATCATTACTTTGTAATCTAGATTATTGGCTCTAGTGCAAGTGGGAGACTGAAGGAAATATGCCCTAGAGGCAATAATAAAGTTATTATTTATTTCCTTATTTCATGATAAATGTTTATTATTCATGCTAGAATTGTATTAACCGGAAACATAATACATGTGTGAATACATAGACAAACATAGTGTCACTAGTATGCCTCTACTTGACTAGCTCATTGATCAAAGATGGTTAAGTTTCCTAACCATAGACATGAGTTTTTATTTGATCAACGGGATCATATCATTAGGAGAATGATGTGATTGACTTGACCCATTTCATTAGCTTAGTACTTGATCGTTTAAGTTTACTGCTATTGCTTTCTTCATGACTTATATATGTTCCTATGACTATGAGATTATGCAACTCCTGAATACTGGAGGAACACTTTGTGTGCTGCCAAACATCACAACTTAACTGGGTGATTATAAAGGTGCTCTACAAGTGTCTCCGATGGTGTTCGTGGAGTTGGCATAGATCAAGAATAGGATTTGTCACTCCGATTGTCAGAGAGGTATCTCTGGGCCCTCTCGGTAATACACATCACTATAAGCCTTGCAAGCAAATGTGACTAATGAGTTAGTTGCGGGTTGTTGCATTACAGAACGAGTAAAGAGACTTGCCGGTAACGATATTGAGCTAGGTATTGGGATACCGATGATCGAATCTTGGGCAAGTAACATACCGATGACAAAGGGAACAACGTATATTGTTATGCAGTTTGACCGATAAAGATCTTCGTAGAATATGTAGGAACCAATATGAGCATCCAGGTTCCGCTATTGTTTATTGACCGAAGACATGTCTCGGTCATGTCTACATAGTTCTCGAACCCGTAGGGTCCGCACGCTTAAAGTTCTGTGATGATCGGTATTATGAGTTTATATATTTTGATGTACCGAAGGTAGTTAGGAGTCCAGGATATGATCACGGACATGATGAGGAGTCTCGAAATGGTTGAGACATAAAGATTGATATATTGGAAGCCTACATTTGGACATCGGAAGAGTTCCGGGTGAAATCGGGATTTTACCGGAGTGCCGGAGGGGTTACCGGAACCCCCCGGGGGTTAATGGGCCTTGTTGGGCCCTAGTGGAGAGAGAGGGGGCCGGCCAGGGCAGGCCGCGCGCCCCTCCCCCTCTCGTCCGAATTGGACTAGGAGGGGGGGTGGCGCCCCCCTTTCCTTCTCCTTCTCCCCCTTCCTTTCCCCCTCCTGGAGTAGGAAAGAGGGGAATCCTACTCCTACTAGGAGGAGGATTCCTCCTCCTGGCGCGCCCTCTAGGTCCGGTCGGCCTCCCCCTTGCTCCTTTATATACAGGGGCAGGGGGCACCTCTAGACACACAAGTTGATCATTGATCTCTCCCAGCCATGTGCGGTGCCCTCCTCCACCATAATCCACCTCGGTCATACTGTAGCGGTGCTTAGGCGAAGCCTTGCAATGGTAGCTTCATCAACATCGTCACCACGCCGTCGTGCTGACAAAACTCTTCCCCGAGCTCTACTGGATCTTGAGTTCGCGGGACGTCACCGAGATGAACGTGTGCTGAACGCGGAGGTGCCGTACATTTGGTACTAAGGATCGGTCGATCGTGAAGACGTACGACTACATCAACTGCGTTGTCATAACGCTTCCGCTTAACGGTCTACAAGGGTACGTGGATGACACTCTCCCCTATCGTTGCTATGCATCACCATGATCTTGCGTGTGCGTAGGATTTTTTTTGAAATTACTACGTTCCCCAACAGTTTAGGGCAACTCCAACCGACCGGCCCAAATAGACACGGAATTTGTCCATTTTTTGTCTGTTTGGGTCACTAGGAGGGGCGACGTCCGCCCCCTGTTAGCGCTTTTCTGGGCAGTGCGCCCAACAGGGCGACCCATTTGGTATGCCCCGTCTGTTTTTCCCATCAAACATAGCAACTAGATTTAGCAAAATAAATCTAGCATTTTTTTGCATAGTACCGTATGTCATGTCGACATACAACATTGCACCAAAATAAAATCGCACGAGCCCCGCAAGTGCCACGACTATAGTTCATGCATCTCTGGCATGATTACGCATCTCAATCCATCATGAACTTTTGTTTCCTCTCAAACCAAACCCACTTTTTGGGGGGCATGTTGCTCAAGTTGGCCACCATGATCTCCACTTCCTTGAAGATTAGTGCAAGCTCCACCTGCTTTTGCTTCACCTTCACTTCCTTGGCTCTTGGCCGAGCATTAGCGTCATCGATCTCGAGTTTCTTCTTTTATAGGTCAAATAAGTTCTTCATGGCCTCCTCTTTCTCTTGGAACTTCCTCTCTTCCCTCTTCTCACTTGACACCTCCTTTTGGGCTATGAACCACTTCAAAGTTTCTTGCAAGGAAGGTCTCGAAGCATCACACTTTGTATCCACCTTGGAGTTGGTCTTCTCGCTCGTCTCTTCTCACTTGGGTCGATGACCAATGACCCCCCACCTTTTTTGGGCCACATATTGGTCCTTACACTTTGGGCACTCGTTGATTTTCATCCAACAATGGGTCAAGGTAAATGGTTTGACCCCATGTTCACCCATTAAGGTTTTCAAAGCTTGAAACACCTACATATATAGATGAAACCAACAAGATATATTTTATGCATAGGAGGATGGTATGTGCTCATATGAAGAGGGGAACGAATAATATACCAAGTCCTTGATGCCAATGCCACTCATGGACCACGCAACGACATGATCATCGGAGCCACAAAAATTGTTGCACTCCAACTGGATGAAGCCCCGCCTCTTTTTAAGTGACACGTCACTCCGGTCATTCTAAAATTTGCATGGCTCAAACTTCCTATGTTCATGAAAGAAATCATGGACCCTCTTCCAAAATGTTGAACCATTTTGCTTGGCGCCGGTTTTGGGATATTGTCCAATTTCCATCCAAGCCTCGCAAAACAACTTGTCCTCATCCTCCATGTATGCTCCAGTCCTCATGTTTTGCCGCCTCTTTTGTGACCAGGCTTGATGAGATAGCTCCTCCTTAAATAATGGCTCTTCCTCGAAGTCGACACTCTCTTGGCCTTCGGTCTCTTGGCCTTGAGTGTCTTTGCCACCATCCCCTTGGTCACTCTCATTGATCATCTCCTACATGAGATCATCAAAGTAGTTCGGGTCATTTGGCGTTGGGGTCGGCATTCCATCAAACAAGTTGCTGGCATTGGGTAAGTTGGTCGGGAAGCACGGGCGCTTCCTCTGCGTCCCGATGGACAGGCCGGACAATGGTGTGGCATTAAGATCAACCACATAGACGACCGACACGGAGTCATCTATTTCCGGTGAGTCGTTCTGAGGTGAGGTGGAGAAGCGTCCCTGAAAACCCTAATTATATCGAAGTTCTTCTATTTCCATTGCCAAACCTCACTGTTCCATGATGATCCCATCTGGAGCCTTTTCCGATACTCTGCCAGAGGGAGAAATCATCACGGTGTCCATCTCCATCAACTTGAAGCTCATCATGCTCGCTCATGAGTAGTTTCCTTTTGACTAATAGCTTGTTGGTTTTCTCTCCCATGTTTCTCAATACAAAGGTCGCATGAGCTACCCTACATGATTGTGATCCATCTAATGCAACTTGTTGGTGTGTTTGTAGGGATATGATGAATTGTCACTTTATGATCGAATTTATCCATTTATTCTTGTGAAATCTACTTGGCTTCTTTGCAGCATAATTATTATTCGTATATATGCTCTTCGATCTATTCTTCTTTCTCTGGACAAGTATCGGGTTTGATCTTCAAGAGGGAGTTGTATATGATAATTGGGTTCAATCTTGCAAGTAATCTACCGCAGTGATAGAAAGTGGAAAAGACTTGCATTGTGTTGTTGCCACTAGGGATAAAATGATGGTTGTGTAGTTGTCCTTTGAACACGTGGTGAAGATAATATAGCATTCACTTCATGTCATCATACTTAATGCAATACTCTATTTTTTACTTAATACTATGAGATGCATACTAGATGGCAGTCTTGGGGTGGAGTATTAGCTATAGATGTCGTTGGATAACGGTTTACATATATTGATACGTGACTCTCATATGTTTATTATGCCATGTATATTCATACTCATAATATTGCAATTTTATCGAAGTTCAAATGTATTTTGTTCTCCATACCATGCTATCTTTTGGATAGAAATCACTAGTTAACCTATGGATCGCGGTCCATCTTCTTATTATAATTTTTCCATCGCAGTTTACTCTTTACTTTACTTTCTTTTTGCAATCAACTTCCGTACACTTGTACTTTTAATTCCTTATAACTAGCAAAGAGAGTGAGATTGACAACGTCACTAGTTTCATTGGGGGCCAATGTAGTATTCTATCTGCGTGTGCAGATGCTGGTCATTAGTTGTGTACTCAAACTCCTATTGGTTCGATCAATCTTGAGGTCACTAGAGGAAAATTGATGCTTGTTGCAAACCCTTGCACTTGTGGGTGCAACACCTTCCTAGTCGAGAGGTAACACTCATCAGTAGAGGAGATCATGGTGGAGTGGGGGCGCCCATAGATGGCAGCGGGTCTTCACTAACCTTCCTCTATTTTTGCTGATCAAAAGGTGGCCAACCCTATTCCTCCCGGCATGTCCCACCAAATGGAGGAATATTGAGCGTTTGTTTGGATGCCATGGCGTGCAAGTGCTACAGCCCTGGTGACTTTTTGCCCCAAGTGGTTCGGCCAGGGAGACGACGAGGTTTAATCCAGGTAGACGCTAACAAGGACCCGATTGTGTTTCTATCTTTTTGTTTGGGACCCTCCTTGTAAGAATCAATGAGTTGTCTTAATTTCATGTTTCCTTTGGGTTCTGTTGTAAGCTATATCGCCCCACCACTTTGTTAGTGGAGGGGCTTTCCAGGCCCTAATGGTACAAAAATGTACCAAGACAAAATCGAAGATTAAGTTCAGGTGGCTCCGTGGCCGAGAAGGGTCGGTGCGCTCCAGCCAAGCCAACACATGCGCAAGGCCATCCCATCATGATACCTGTCGTGGGTTTGTCACGGCAGATGTCCTTGTGAAAGGACTTAATCGTGGAGCCATCGTGTAACGCCCTCGATGCGGCTATATCTCCTACGTGTCGAAGCACGACTTAGAGGCATAACCGCATTGAAAGCAATGTCACAAGTGAGGTAATCTTCACACAACCCATGTAATACATAAGGGAAAGAGATACATAGTTGGCTTACAATCGCCACTTCACACAAATACATGAATAAAGCATTACAACATCCAGATACAATCAAGGTCCGACTACGGAACCCAAAATAAAAGAAGAAACCCCAAATGCGACAAGGTCCCCGATCGACCCCAACTGGGCTCCACTACTGAACAACTAGAACGAAACAACACAAAGGACAAGATCTTCATCGAGCCCCTCCTTGAGCTTGGTTGCGTCATCTGCACGGTTCAACGGCACATGCAAGCTGGTTTTGGAAGTATCTGTGAGCCACGGGGACTCAGCAATCTCGCACCCTCGCGATCAAGACTATTTAAGCTTATGGGTAAGGTAAAGGTATGAGGTGGAACTGTAGCAAGCGACTAGCATATATGGTGGCTAACATACGCAAATGAGAGCGAGAAGAGAAGGCAAACCACGATCGAGAAACTATGATCAAGAAGTGATCCTAGAACAACCTACGTCAAGCATAACTCCAACACCGTGTTCACTTCCCGGACACCGCCAGAAAGAGACCATCACGGTTACACACGCAGTTGTCTCATTTTAATTAAGTTAAGGTTCAAGTTATCTACAACCGGACATTAACAAATTCCCATCTGCCCATAACCGCGGGCACGGCTTTCAAAAGTTCAAATCCCTGCAGGGGTGTCCCAACTTAGCCCATGACAAGCTCTCACGGTCAACGAAGGAATATACCTCCTCCCGAGACGTTCCGATCAGACTCGGTATCCCGGTTCTACAAGACATCCTTGACAAGTTAAAACCAATCCAGCAACACCGCCCGAATGTGCCGACAAATCCCGATAGGAGCTGCACATATCTCGTTCTCAGGGCACACTCAGATGAGCCAGACATCGGGTGGGCCAGCCCAGAGTTGCCCCTGGTAGCTCCGGACATCGCTCAGTTTGACCAACACTTAGAGAAGCACTGGCCCGGGGGGGGGGGTGGTTAAAATAAAGATGACCCTTGGGCGCGCGACCCCCAAGGGAAAATAAAAGGCTAAGTGGCAAATGGTAAAACCAATGTTGGGCATTGCTGGAAGAGTTTTACTCAAGGCGAACTGTCAAGGGGTTCCCATTATTACCCAACCGCGTAAGGAACATAAAATCCGAGAACATAACACCGATATGACGGAAACTAGGGCTGCAAGAGTGGAACAAAACACCAGGCATAAGGCCGAGCCTTCCACCCTTTACCAAGTATATAGATGCATTAATTAAATAAGATATATAGTGATATCCCAACAAGTAAACATGTTCCAACAAGGAACAACAACTCCATGCTCCAACAAGGAACATACTTCATGTTGGAAATATGCCCTAGAGGCAATAATAAAAGCATTATTATTATATTTCCTTATTCATGATAATTGTCTTTATTCATGCTATAATTGTGTTATCCGGAAATCGTAATACATGTGTGAATAAAAGACACTAACATGTCCCTAGTAAGCCTCTAGTTGACTAGCTTGTTGATCAACAGATAGTCATGGTTTCCTGACTATGGACATTGGATGTCATTGATAACGAGATCACATCATTAGGAGAATGATGTGATGGACAAGACCCAATCCTAAACATAGCACAAGATCATATAGTTCGTTTGCTAGAGTTTTCCAATGTCAAGTATCTTTTCCTTAGACCATGAGATCGTGTAACTCCCGGATACCGTAGGAGTGCTTTGGGTGTACCAAATGTCACAACGTAACTGGGTGACTATAAAGGTATACTATGGGTATCTCCGAAAGTGTCTGTTGGGTTGACACGGATTAATACTGGGATTTGTCACTCCGTGTTACGGAGAGGTATCACTGGGCCCACTCGGTAATGCATCATCATTATGAGCTCAAAGTGACCAAGTGTCTGGTCACAGGATCATGCATTACGGTACGAGTAAAGTGACTTGCCAGTAACGAGATTGAACGAGGTATTGGGATACCGACGATCGAATCTCGGGCAAGTAACATACCGATTGACAAAGGGAATTGTATACGGGGTTGCTTGAATCCTCGACATCGTGGTTCATCCGATGAGATCATCGAGGAGCATGTGGGAGCCAACATGGGTATCCAGATCCTGCTGTTGGTTATTGACCAGAGAGCGATCTCGGTCATGTCTACATGTCTCCCGAACCCGTAGGGTCTACACACTTAAGGTTCGGTGACGCTAGGGTTGTAGGGATATGTATATGCAGTAACCCGAATGTTGTTTGGAGTCCCGGATGAGATCCCGGACGTCACGAGGAGTTCCGGAATGGTCCGGAGGTAAAGAATTATATATAGGAAGTCTTGTTTTGGTCGCCGGAAAGGTTTCGCGCATTATCGGTATTGTACCGGGAGTGCCGAAAGGGGTCCGGGGGTCCACCAAGGGGGTCCACCTGCCCCAGGGGGCCACATGGGCTGTAGGGGTGTGCGCCTTGGCCTATATGGGCCAAGGGCACCAGCCCCAAGAGGCCCATGCGCCAAGAGATCAGGGAAAGGAA
The DNA here is from genome assembly GCF_018294505.1 of Triticum aestivum. Lineage (NCBI taxonomy): Eukaryota > Viridiplantae > Streptophyta > Magnoliopsida > Poales > Poaceae > Triticum > Triticum aestivum. The sequence goes on from NC_057800.1 coordinate 628,528,420, forward strand.
GAGTCCTAAAGGGGGAAGGCACCTCCTAGGTGCCTTGGGGGGGATGGACTCCTCCCTGGCCGCACCCTTCCTTGGAGGAAGGACCAAGGCTGCGCCCCCCCCCCCCTCTCCCTTGGCCCTATATATAGTGGGGGGAAGGGAGGGCAACCACACCTAAGCCCTGGCGCCTCCCTCTCCCTCTCCAACACCTCCTCCTCCTCCGTAGAGCTTGGCGAAGCCCTGACGGAGTACTGCAGCTCCACCACCACCACGTTGTCATGCTACTGCTGGAGCCATCTTCCTCAACCTCTCCTTCCCCTTGCTGGATCAAGAAGGAGGAGACGTCACGCTGACCGTACGTGTGTTGAACACGGAGGTGCCGTCCGTTCGGCACTAGGATCTCCGGTGATTTGGATCACGTCGAGTATGACTTCCTTATCCTCGTTCTTTGAACGCTTCCGCGTGTGATCTACAAAGGTATGTAGATGCAATCCGATCACTCATTGCTAGATGAACTCATAGATGGATCTTGGTGAAACCGTAGGAAAAATTTTGTTTTCTGCAACATTCCCCAACAGTGGCATCATGAGCTAGGTCTATGCGTAGTTCTTTTGCACGAGTAGAACACAATTTGTTGTGGGTGTTGATGTTGTCAACTTTCTTGCTGCTACTAGTCTTATCTTGCTTCAACGGTATTGTGGGATGAAGCGGCCCGGACCAACCTTACACGTACGCTTACGTGAGACCGGTTCCACCGACTAACATGCACAAGTTGCATAAGGTGGCTGGCGGGTGTCTGTCTCTCCCACTTTAGTTGGAGCGGATTTGATGAAAAGGGTCCTTATGAAGGGTAAATAGAAGTTGACAAATCACGTTGTGGCTTTCACGTAGGTAAAAAACCGTTCTTGCTAGAACCCTATTTCAGCCACGTAAAACTTGCAACAACAATTAGAGGACGTCTAACTTGTTTTTGCAGCAAGTGCTTTGTGATATGATATGGCCAAAGTTGTGATGAATGATGAATGATATATATGTGATGTATGAGATGTTCATGCTATTGTAATAGGAATCACGACTTGCATGTCGATGAGTATGACAACCGGCAGGAGCCATAGGAGTTGTCTTTAATTTTTGTATGACCTGCGTGTCATTGAGAAACGCCATGTAAATTACTTTACTTTATTGCTAAACGCGTTAGCCGTAGTAGTAGAAGTAATAGTTGGCGAGCAACTTCATGGAGACACGATGATGGAGATCATGGTGTCATGCCGGTGACAATATGATCATGGAGCCCCAAGATGGAGATCAAAGGAGCTATGTGATATTGGCCATATCATGTCACTATTATTGTTTTGATTGCATGTGATGTTTATCATGTTTCTGCATCTTGTTTACTTAGAACGACGGTAGTAAATAAGATGATCCCTCATAATAATTTCAAGAAAGTGTTCCCCCTAACTGTGCACCGTTGCGACAGTTCGTTGTTTCGAAGCACCACGTGATGATCGTGTGTTAGATTCTAACGTTCACATACAACGGGTGTAAGACAGATTTACACATGCAAACACTTAGGTTGACTTGACGAGCCTAGCATGTACAGACATGGCCTCGGAACACAAAAGACCAAAAGGTCGAGCATGAGTCGTATAGAAGATTCGATCAACATGAAGATGTTCACCGATGTTGACTAGTCCGTCTCACATGACGATCGGACACGGCCTAGTTAACTCGGATCATGTTATACTTAGATTACTGGAGGGATGTCTATCTAAGTGGGAGTTCATTGAATAATTTGATTAGATGAACTTAATTATCATGAACTTAATTTTTTTTACAATATGTCTTGTAGATCAAATGGCCAACATAGTCCTCAACTTCAACGCGTTACTAGAGAAAACCAAGCTGAAAGACGATGGAAGCAACTACACGGACTGGGTCCGGAGCCTGAGGATCATCCTCATAGATGCCAAGAAAGATTATGTCCTACAAGCACCGCTAGGTGATGCACCTGTTCTCCCTGCAGAACAAGACGTTATGAATGCTTGGCAGGCACGTACCGATGACTACTCCCTCGTTCAGTGCGGCATGCTTTACATCTTAGAGCCGGGGCTCCAAAAGCGTTTTGAGAGACACGGAGCATATGAGATGTTCGAAGAGCTGAAAATGGTTTTCCAAGCTCATGCCCGGGTCGAGAGATATCAAGTCTCTGACAAGTTCTTCAGTTGTAAGATGGAGGAAAACAGTTCTGTCAGTGAGCACATACTCACTATGTCTGGGTTGCATAACCGCTTGACTCAGCTGGGAGTTAATCTCCTGGATGACGCGGTCATTGACAGAATCCTTCAGTCGCTTCCACCGAGCTACAAGAGCTTTGTGATGAACTTCAATATGCAGGGGATGGAAAAGACCATTCCTGAAGTATTTGCAATGCTGAAATCAGCAGAGGTAGAAGTCAAAAAGGAACATCAAGTGTTGATGGTGAATAAAACCACTAAGTTCAAGAAGGGCAAGGGTAAGAAAGCCTTCAAGAAGGACGGCAAGGGAGTTGCCGCACCCGGCAAGCAAGCTGCCGGGAAGAAGCCAAAGAATGGACCCAAGCCCGAGACTTAGTGCTTTTATTGCAAGGAAAGTGGTCACTGGAAGCGGAACTGCCCCAAATACTTAGCGGACAAGAAGGCCGGCAAAACGAAAGGTATATGTGATATACATGTAATTGATGTGTACCTTACTAGTACTCGTAGTAGCTCCTGGGTATTTGATACCGGTGCGGTTGCTCACATTTGTAACTCAAAACAGGAGCTGCGGAATAAGCGGAGACTGGCGAAGGACGAGGTGACGATGCACATCGGGAATGGTTCCAAGGTCAATGTGATCACCATCGGCATGCTACCTCTACATTTACCTTCGGGATTAGTTTTAAACCTTAATAATTGTTTTTTAGTGCCAGCTTCGAGCATGAACATTGTATCAGGATCTCGTTTAATTCGAGATGGCTACTCATTTAAATTCGAGAATAATGGTTGTTCTATTTATATGAGAGATATGTTTTATGGTCATGCTCCGATGGTGAATGGTTTATTCTTAATGAATCTCGAGCGTAATGCTACACATGTTCATAGTGTGAGTACCAAAAGATGTAAGATTGATAATGATAGTCCCACATACTTGTGGCACTGCCGCCTTGGTCACATAGGTGTCAAATGCATGAAGAAGCTCCATGCTGATGGACTTTTAGAGTCTCTTGATTACGAATCATTTGACACGTGCGAACCATGCCTCATGGATAAAATGACCAAGACTCCGTTCTCAGGAACAATGGAGCGAGCAACCAACTTATTGGAAATCATACATACTGATGTGTGCGGTCCAATGAGTGTTGAGGCTCGCGGTGGCTATCGTTATGTTCTCACCCTCACTGATGACTTGAGTAGATATGGGTATGTCTACTTAATGAAACACAAGTCTGAGACCTTTGAAAAGTTCAAGGAATTTCAGAGTGAGGTTGAGAATCAACATGACAGGAAAATCAAGTTCCTGCGATCAGATCGTGGAGGAGAATACTTGAGTCATGAGTTTGGCACACACTTAAGAAAATGTGGAATAGTTTCACGTCTCACGCCGCCTGGAACACCTCAGCGTAATGGTGTGTCCGAACGTCGTAATCACACTCTATTAGATATGGTGTGATCTATGATGTCTCTTACCGATTTACCGTTATCTTTTTGGGGCTATGCTTTAGAGACTGCCGCATTCACTTTAAATAGGGCTCCGTCGAAATCCGTTGAGACGACATCGTATGAATTATGGTTTGGGAAGAAACCTAAGCTGTCGTTTCTAAAAGTTTGGGGATGTGATGCTTATGTCAAGAAACTTCAACCTGAAAAGCTCGAACCCAAGTCGGAAAAATGCGTCTTCATAGGATACCCTAAAGAAACTATTGGGTATACCTTCTACCTCAGATCCGAAGGCAAGATCTTTGTTGCCAAGAATGGATCCTTTCTAGAGAAGGAGTTTCTCTCGAAAGAAGTAAGTGGGAGGAAAGTAGAACTTGATGAAGTATTACCTCTTGAACCGGAAAATGGCGCAACTCAAGAAAATGTACCTGAGGTGCCTGCACCGACTAGAGAGGAAGTTAATGATGATGATCAAGATACTTCTGATCAAGCTCCTACTGAAATTCGAAGGTCCACAAGGACACATTCTGCACCAGATTGGTACGGCAACCCTGTCTTGGAAATCATGTTGTTAGACAACGGTGAACCTTCGAACTATGAAGAAGCGATGGCGGGCCCGGATTCCGACAAATGGCTGGAAGCCATGAAATCTGAGATAGGATCCATGTATGAAAACGAAGTATGGACTTTGACTGACTTGCCCGTAGAGCGGCGAGCCATAGAAAATAAAGGGATCTTTAAGAAGAAGACAGACGCGGATGGTAATGTGACCATCTATAAAGCTCGGCTTGTCGCTAAGGGTTATCGACAAGTTCAAGGGGTTGACTACGATGAGACTTTCTCACCGGTAGCGAAGCTAAAGTCCGTCCGAATCATGTTAGCAATTGCCGCATTCTACGATTATGAGATATGGCAAATGGACGTCAAAACGGCATTCCTTAATGGTTTCCTTAAGGAAGAATTGTATATGATGCAGCCGGAAGGTTTTGTCGATCCTAAATATGCTGACAAGGTGTGCAAGCTCCAACGCTCGATTTATGGGCTGGTGCAAGCATCTCGGAGTTGGAACATTCGCTTTGATGAGATGATCAAAGCATTTGGGTTTATGCAGACTTATGGAGAAGCCTGCGTTTACAAGAAAGTGAGTGGGAGCTCTGTAGCATTTCTCATATTATATGTAGATGACATACTTTTGATGGGAAATGATATAGAGCTTTTGGACAACATTAAGGCCTACTTGAATAAGAGTTTTTCAATGAAGGACCTTGGAGAAGCTGCTTATATATTAGGCATCAAGATCTACAGAGATGGATCAAGACGCCTCATAGGTCTTTCACAAAGCACATACCTTGACAAGATATTGAAGAAGTTCAATATGGATCAGTCTAAGAAGGGGTTCTTGCCTGTATTGCAAGGTGTGAAATTGAGCTCAGCTCAATGTCCGACCACGGCAAGAGATATAGAAGAGATGAGTGTCATCCCCTATGCCTCAGCCATAGGGTCTATTATGTATGCCATGCTGTGTACCAGACCTGATGTAAACCTTGCCGTAAGTTTGGTAGGAAGGTACCAAAGTAATCCCGGCAAGGAACACTGGACAGCGGTCAAGAATATCCTGAAGTACCTGAAAAGGACTAAGGAAATGTTTATCGTTTATGGAGGTGACGAAGAGCTCGTCGTAAAAGGTTACGTCAACGCTAGCTTCGACACAGATCTGGATGACTCCAAGTCACAAACCGGATATGTGTATATTTTGAATGGTGGGGCAGTAAGCTGGTGCAGTTGCAAGCAGAGCGTCGTGGCGGGATCTACATGTGAAGCGGAGTACATGGCAGCCTCGGAGGCAGCGCATGAAGCAATTTGGGTGAAGGAGTTCATCACCGACCTAGGAGTCATACCCAATGCGTCGGGGCCAATCAAACTCTTCTGTGACAACACTGGAGCTATTGCACTTGCCAAGGAGCCCAGGTTTCACAAGAAGACCAGGCACATCAAGCGTCGCTTCAACTCCATTCGTGAAAATGTTCAAGATGGAGACATAGATATTTGTAAAGTACATACGGACCTGAATGTAGCAGATCCGTTGACTAAACCTCTCCCTAGAGCAAAACATGATCAACACCAGAATTCCATGGGTGTTCGATTCATCACAATGTAACTAGATTATTGACTCTAGTGCAAGTGGGAGACTGTTGGAAATATGCCCTAGAGGCAATAATAAAAGCATTATTATTATATTTCCTTATTCATGATAATTGTCTTTATTCATGCTATAATTGTGTTATCCGGAAATCGTAATACATGTGTGAATAAAAGACACTAACATGTCCCTAGTAAGCCTCTAGTTGACTAGCTCGTTGATCAATAGATAGTCATGGTTTCCTGACTATGGACATTGGATGTCATTGATAACGAGATCACATCATTAGGAGAATGATGTGATGGACAAGACCCAATCCTAAACATAGCACAAGATCGTATAGTTCGTTTGCTAGAGTTTTCCAATGTCAAGTATCTTTTCCTTAGACCATGAGATCGTGTAACTCCCGGATACCATAGGAGTGCTTTGGGTGTACCAAACGTCACAACGTAACTGGGTGACTATAAAGGTATACTACGGGTATCTCCAAAAGTGTCTGTTGGGTTGACACGGATCAAGACTGGGATTTGTCACTCCGTGTGATGGAGAGGTATCACTGGGCCCATTCGGTAATGCATCATCATTATGAGCTCAAAGTGACCAAGTGTCTGGTCACGGGATCATGCATTATGGTACGAGTAAAGTGACTTGCCGGTAACGAGATTGAACGAGGTATTGGGATACCGACGATCGAATCTCGGGCAAGTAACATACCGGTTGACAAAGGGAATTGTATACGGGGTTGCTTGAATCCTCGACATCGTGGTTCATCCGATGAGATCATCGAGGAGCATGTGGGAGCCAACATGGGTATCCAGATCCCGCTGTTGGTTATTGACCGGAGAGCGATCTCGGTCATGTCTACATGTCTCCCGAACCCGTAGGGTCTACACACTTAAGGTTCGGTGACGCTAGGGTTGTAGGGATATGTATATGCAGTAACCCGAATGTTGTTCGGAGTCCCGGATGAGATCCCGAACGTCACGAGGAGTTCCGGAATGGTCCGGAGGTAAAGAATTATATATGGGAAGTCTTGTTTTGGTCGCCGGAAAGGTTTCGCGCATTATCGGTATTGTACCGGGAGTGCCGAAAGGGGTCTGGGGGTCGACCAAGGGGGTCCACCTGCCCCAGGGGGCCACATGGGCTGTAGGGGTGTGCACCTTGGCCTATATGGGCCAAGGGCACCAGCCCCAAGAGGCCCATGCGCCAAGAGATAAGGGAAAGGAAGAGTCCTAAAGGGGGAAGGCACCTCCTAGGTGCCTTGGGGAGGATGGACTCCTCCCTGGCCGCACCCTTCCTTGGAGGAAGGGCCAAGGCTGCGCCCCCCCCCCTCTCCCTTGGCCCTATATATAGTGGGGGGAAGGGAGGGCAGCCACACCTAAGCCTTGGCGCCTCCCTCTCCCTCTCCAACACCTCCTCCTCCTCCGTAGAGCTCAGCGAAGCCCTGACGGAGTACTGCAGCTCCACCACCACCACGCCGTCATGCTGCTGCTGGAGCCATCTTCCTCAACCTCTCCTTCCCCTTGCTGGGTCAAGAAGGAGGAGACGTCACGCTGACCGTACGTGTGTTGAACACGGAGGTGCCGTCCGTTCGGCGCTAGGATCTCCGGTGATTTGGATCACGTCGAGTATGACTTCCTCATCCCCGTTCTTTGAACGCTTCCGCGCGTGATCTACAAAGGTATGTAGATGCAATCCGATCACTCGTTGCTAGATGAACTCATAGATGGATCTTGGTGAAACCGTAGGAAAATTTTTGTTTTCTGCAACGTTCCCCAACACTTCAATCTTCACCTGCAACTAGCAACGCTATAAGAGGGGCTGAGCAAAGCGGTAACATAGCCAAACAACGGTTTGCTAGGACAAGGTGGGTTAGAGGCTTGGCTCAACAATATGGGAGGCATGATAAGCAAGTGGTAGGTATCGCAGCATAGGCATAGCAAAAGAGCGAGCAACTAGCAAGCAAAGATAGAAGTGATTTCGAGGGTATGATCATCTTGCCTGGAATCCCGCAAAGAAGAAGAACGAGTCCATGAAGAAGACAACTGGATGTAGACGAACAGGTCCTCACAAACGCGATGTTACCGGAACCAACCCGAAGAAGCAAACACCGGAAAGAAGCACACAACATAGTAAACAACCAACACATGAACATGGTATGATATGCGGGATGCGGTATGCGATGCATATGCATGATTTAACAAGAAATGAATGAACCTGGCCTCAACTTGGGAATCCAAGTGTGCCACTGGAAAGGTGAGATGAAATCGCTTGAAAACGATATAAAGAACACCGGAATCGGAGTTACGGTTTGGAAATGGCAAGCAATTCAAATATGGCACCAGTCTGCGATGTACAGCAAGTAGCCATATAAATGCAACAAGATGAACATGCTACAGCACTCAAACATGGCAACAAAATACATGGCAGGGATCCATACATGATGCTTAACAAAAGAGGAACACTGAGCTACGGCCAATTCATCCATTAACAGGTTCAAACAAGCATGGCAAAAATGCATTTGGCAAACAGATTTCATACTTGCTGAAATTAACACTTATCTAGAATTTTAGATCAGGTAGCACACTTTGGAGCATGAAAACTATATGCTACAGGGCCTGAACATGGAAAATCAAGACATGGCATGGAGCTACTCAAAGAGCTTGACAAAAGTCCCTTAGTGACCTTGAGCCAAAAGGGATCAGAAACTACAATTGCAAGCATGCGAACATGGCAAAAACATAATCAGATCACAGACTTAGAGAAAAACTGGAGCATGCAAATCAGATATCAAGAAGGCATGTTTACGAGCTCGATGCACTCCCTACAAAGCATGTAAAGACAATCTAAGCATACACCCATCAAGAATACACATTATACAAGCTAGACATGGCAAGAACAATAACATAGCATGCACGGATCAACTACAACATCCTCGGCAAAATCGCTAACAAGTAGACGATCTGCCCAGATTCACGAAATAGCAAAAGTAGAGCTCGATTGACTCAAGCTAGGGTGCTCCATAATTGCAAACAAAGACATGGATGGATAGAGCACTACAAGATTAACAAAACATCCTTACTGATCATCCTCAAAAGAGGCACAGATCACTAGGAAACAACATGAACATATGGCATATTGATATAAACAGATCAAGGACTTAGTGGAATTGCTAAGTCCCTGAAATCAGCATTAACGAATGCACCACTTTGCAAGCTTGTGCTAGTCACCACACATATCACAAAAATACATGGATAGCACCTCTGGATAGATGGCAAAGCATATAACAAAACTCATGAAGAGCTCAGGGGCATATCATGCACACAATAATCATGGCAAAAATGACAAATATCTAATTGAAGCAGCAGATCTGACAATCATCTCAAATAGCACTCTTCCAACAGCATTTCAGGCATCAAGATGAACTCAAATGAAAATGATGCAATGAGATGAAATGATGTACTCTCTGAGACGAACATTTTGATATGCTATATGCATGAATCGGAGCTACCGATGCAAAGTTACGACATGATGAACATGGGCATTTGAATCTGGAAATTTCGGGGACTTCGTAGAAATTATACCTCCGCGAAAAGTCAACGCGGGATGGCGCGGTGCGGGACGACGCGGATCTAGATCGGAGGGACCGTTTGGATGGGCGAAGTGGTGGATCTGGTCCACCCGACCAGATCTGGAGCGGATCGGGTCCGGCGACGGCGAGGTGGCCGGAGGCGTGGGAGACGGCGGCGGAGAGCGGGTCCAGCGAGGAGGCGCGCTGCGGGCGGCGCTGGCCAGGAGGCGTCGCGGGGCGCCGGCGGCGGGCGGAGCGGCGAAGGGGCGGCGGCGCACGGCGGAGGCGGTGGGGCGCGGAACCCGGCGATGGTCGGTGGCTATCGCCGGCGGAGAGCGGCACGGCTTCGCCGGTGGGGATCTCGGGCGGCTCGGGCGCGCTTGAACGGAGGCGGCGCGGCAAGATCGGGCCCGGGCGGGCCTGTCCTGGGCCCGGCGGGCCGTGGCGGCGGGGAGGAGGCAGGAGGCCAGGTGGCGGTGCGCGAGTGGAGGAGAGGGGCGGCGGAGCTGACGTGGCGGTCACTGATTGGACGGAGCGACGTGGAGGGGCGCGGTGGACATGTCCGGCGCGGTGAGGACGCGTCTGGCGGCGCGGGGAGGTGGATCTAGGGTTTTGGGGAAGGGGAAGCAGGAATTTCGGAGGGGGGTGTATTTATAGGCATAGAGGGAGCTAGGAGTGTCCAAATGAGGTGCGGTTTTCGGCCACGCGATCGTGATCGAACGACCGAGATGATGGAGGAGGTTTAGGTGGGTTTTGGGCGAAAATGGAGGGGTTTTGGGCTGCAACACACAAGAGGCCTTCTCGGTCCCTCGGTTAACCGTTGGAGCATCAAACGAAGTCCAAATGGTACGAAACTTGACAGGCGGTCTACCGATAGTAAACCAAGGCCGCTTGGCAAGTCTCGGTCCAATCCGGAAACGTTTAACACCCGCACGTGAAAAGAGGTAGAAAGGGACACCGGGCGACATAGGAGCGCCGGATTGCAAAACGGACAACGGGGAAAATGCTCGGATGCATGCGACGAACACATATGCAAATGAAATGCACATGATGAAATGATATGCAATGCATGACACGCAAGCAATGACAAGGCAACAACAACGAATAACTAGAGGACACCTAGCACATTGGTCACGGGGCGTTACACATCGCAACGGGTTAGCTTAAAGGGGTTAAACCGGACAAGGGGACACGGGGAGTTTTATACTAGTTCGGCCCCTTCAATGAAGGTAAAGCCTACGTCTAGTTGTGATTGGTATTGCTAGGGTTTCGATGACCAGGGAGCGAATCCGCTTTGACTGGCTCTCGAGTTGTTGTCTCTCGTCTCTAAACCGCTGCCGGGTCGTCCCTTTATATTCATAGGTTGACGCCCGCTGGTTTACAGAGTCTCGAAACCGGATCATAAACGTGTCCGGTTCGGTCTCTATACTTCCTATCTTACAATGCAAGTTACATAATAAGGTCGGTTTACATCTACAGGCCTTAACTCACCTTTGGGCCTTGGGCCTTCATAACGCGCCATCATTCTTACGTCTTCATGGGCTTCTAACCTTCATAAAGTTAATCCGGCTACTCCTGGCCGGTTTACGCCCAACAGTAATATCCCCAACATTAGGCCCCAGATTGGTTTGAACTTGTTCATGTCAATCTTCAATACTTAGAAAAAACTCCTCCTTTGCATCTTCACCTTGATCTTGTAAATCGGCGTGACGTGATACTCCAGGATCATGATAAACCGCCCTGACGTCATCTATCCGTTGAAGCTGAAGATTACCTTCATTAATGCATATCCAGTCATCGAGGCGACACCATTATTAACTATCCATTTTTGAGCTCCTCGATTCCCGCACTTGTCGCTTTATCGCTTCGCCTTATAAATAGGACCATAGGTCCTTCTCCTTTTTCCCCTTTGTATCCTTCACTTCTTCTTCCTCCTCGCGATATCTCTGCCCCTGAGCGCCGCCGCCATCACCGAGCTTCACCTCTGCTTCGACAAAGGCCGCTGCATCAACCTGACCATTACCAGAGATACGCGGTGATCCTCCGCTGCTTCTTCCTGCACCACTAAGTTCCTCTTCTCCTCACCCCAGATCCGCCATTAGGGTTCAGTGTTCTTCATAACCTGAAGTTGTTCCTCCTTTAGTAACACCAATGGCTAGTTAGATTTGATTGTTTTCAGCGCCCTTTGTAGCTTAAACTCCTTTCTTCTTGTAAAGGCATCTGCTTGATATCAAACTCATCTGAACTTACTGAACCTTTTGAGCGCTTGAGACTAGAACAGAATATATTTTGATTATCCAACACACGGTAGATCTGAAATTCCCATGTCAAACTGTGAAATCTGTTTTACCTTACTTAGCCCTTTTTCACCTTAGATCTGTATCCTCTTTACCATATAGACGGTTTACCCTTGTAAAAACAATCTATCTCATACCATTAGTCCCCTGGTAAACCGGCAAACCTCCTTTACATTCATTGTAACAGTCCGGTTTAACAACACATGTATACCCTGGGTATGACCTTGTCATTCATTATTGTATCAGTTTCCAGTTTACGCAACTTAACATATATGTATATTTTTAATCCATTGCATCTTGCGTACCACCATGAATGATCTGTAAACCGGTATTTCTTTTTCAGCATTTCGTTTCATAATGGCCAAACAATTTTTTGCTTGTAACTGGGCTCGTTCCCGGGTCACTGCAGAACAGTTGAACGGAATGGTCAATGTCGGCACCTTGCCTAAGAAAACTGAAATTTGATGGCGAGTTCCAGGAACAGAGAATCCTCCTACCCCGAGGCAGGGTGAGGTAGTGGTCTTTGTCGACCACATAGGTCGTGGTTTCAAACCACCCGGGTCGATATTTTTCCGAGATGTGCTTGCCAGTTTGCAACTCCATCCTCAAGATATCGGACCCAACTCGGTGTCCAATCTATGCAATTTCCAAGTCTTCTGTGAAGTGTATTTACAAGAAGAACCAACTGCTGAGCTGTTCCGAGACTTTTTTCATCTGAACCGGCATACAGAATTTGTAAACGGTCCCAACACTGAACTTGGTGGTGTTTCTATTCAAAAGCGGAAAGAAGTTGAATTCCCTCATGCCAAACTGCACAGTCACCCTAAGGAATGGAACCAGACTTGGTTCTATTGCATAGATACCTCTCCTGAAGATGAGAACCCTCCTCCAGGTTACCATGATCACCGGCTTTCCAACACTCATCCGATGCCGCAATGTTTAAGTTCTGTGGAACGGGCCAAATATGCCCCTCAACTCGCCAAGCTCCGGGCCTTTATGGCCAACGGTTTAACATGTGTTGATTTTGTGCGTTGCTGGATATCTTGGAGCGTCTTGCCACTAAGCCACCGCCCCGGTTTAATGTGTGAGTACACCGGTGAATTAGAAGACCCGCAACACCACATCAACATTCAGGTGACCGATGAAGAGGTCACTGAAAGCGTCAAGAAAATTTTGAATGAACCGGAATCAGTCTGTCGCCAAACCGGCTTGAACCCCTTCTACACTCAAAATAAACCGCCTGTTGTAAGCACTATGCTTCCTTTTTATCTTTGATATCTTTAAATTGTTCAACTTGGAAACTTCCTTCTGTTTGTGTATAAACAGGGTGATGATCCCTTCTGGAAACAGAAATCCACAGATAAAGCAGCAAAGCCATCCCGTCCCAAAACCAAAGCTGTCAAGTGTACCTCAAAGCGGAAAACAACTGACCGGATCAACATGGAACTTGATGAAGATGCAGATGATCCGGAAGTTGAGGTAGAACTTGACTCACTTGGCTCCCTTTTCGTGCACCTCATTAACAATGATCTTTATCAGGAGGACGTAGAAGGCAGCCAGGCTAATGATGTAGAGGCAATTACCCTTTCTTCCAGTTCAGACTCTATGCCAACCCAAAAAACTCGTCAAGCGGTCCGAAAAGTAAGCTTTTCTCATCCTCTTGCTTACTTGGATCCAACATTTATTTTGAAGACGCAACAGCATGAAGCTTGCCGGACAACCCGACATAGCGGCCAACAGGTCACTTCGGCCGGTTTACCTGATACCCCGGTTCGGAAGCGCCGATCTGAAGTCTCTCCCACTTCTGACAATTCTTATCCCAAGGCAGGTTATTTCAGACAACCTCTTAATCCGTTCGATTCAAATTATCAGGTGACACCTCCCTCATCTTCTGGCAAGTCAACAGCAACCCAACTCCCTCCTCTTAAAACTATAGCTGGGTAAGCCTTTAAATCCTTTCTTCAAACGCGTTGCAAATCTTGAATAAGATGCTAAACCTCTTTTAATTTTGTTTACAGAGCCAAAGCCAGACCCAGCAAGAAAACTCGGGTCAATAATCCGTCAGAAGACCAGGCGGTTTTTAAAGAAGAGCAAATAGATGAACCGGACCAAACTCGTGAACCGGAGGGTCCTCATCCTGAAGCTACCTTTTATGAACCGCCCCTTCAAGACCAGAATATTGATGAACAACCAGAAGTTGATCCTGCTATGCCTGACACTGAATCGGCGGCTCCAAACCGAGCTAGTCCGATGAGAGATACTGATACTCCATCATCACCTGCAAAAACTACTGAAGGCCAAGGAGATGATGTTATCATTACTGGCATGGGCCACAGCTCTCCTGGCCATCTTGTAATCTTGGCAAAACATAGCGCCAAAGAAGAGCGTGCTTCCATGGAGAAGGGTAAATGGAGCACTGATTTGTCAAGTTATGCTCATCTTAGCGCTGAAGAACTCCATTCTGGTTTTTTAAACCGTCTGCACTCAAACCGAGATTATGAGGCCGGTTTGGTAAACTTGATGAAGGAACGCTATGAGGTATTTTCATCTCCCTTTATTTCTTGATTCTAAAGTTGAAACACTATCCCAAGTAGCCCCCAAGGGCCGTTTTATGATGTTAATCTTAAACCGGGACTTCGTAATACTTTTAATCCTCTCCTGCTGACCCTCAAAATGTCAGGTCCTTAGTGAAAACAAACCCGATACTTTACCAATGTAATTAATTAGCTTTCCTCAGTGTAGCCCCCAAAGGCCGGTTTAGCTTTGCGAGGTAATCCGGGTCTTGAATCCATGCGTCCGTTTTGAACAGATGTACATTAGCCCCCAAGTGTCAAGGATAATGCTTGCATTGTTTTGGAGACTTATAAAAGATGTATTGGTGATAGAGCAAATAGGCATCAGCCCCCAAGTACGAAGTGCATAATTTGTTATAAGCTTAGTACTTAGAAAATACATATCCTGTTGTTGACATATCTTCGCTGTTGTAGGATCGAAAGTATGTCTAGAGGGGGGGTGATTAGACTACTTAACCAAATAAAAACTTAACCTTTTCCCAATTTTAGTTCTTGGCAGATTTTAGCTAATTTAGGACAAGTCAAGCAATCATCACATAATTCAATCAAGCATGCAAAGAGTGTATAGGCAGCGGAAAGTAAAGCATGCAACTTGCAAGAATGTAAAGGGAAGGGTTTGGAGAATTCAAACGTAATTGGAGACACGGATGTTTTCCCGTGGTTCGGATAGGTGGTGCTATCCTACATCCACGTTGATGGAGACTTCAACCCATGAAGGGTAACGGTTGCGCGAGTCCACACAGGGCTCCACCCAAGGGTAACAGTTGCGCGAGTCCACACAGGGCTCCACCCACGAAGGGTCCACGAAGAAGCAACCACCCACAAAGGGTCCACGAAGAAGCAACCTTGTCTATCCCACCATGGCCATTGCCCACACAGGACTTGCCTCACTAGCGGTAGATCTTCCTGAAGTAGGCGATCTCCTTTCCCTTACAAACTCCTTGGTTCAACTCCACAATCTTGTCGGAGGCTCCCAAGTGACACCTAGCCAATCTAGGAGACACCACTCTCCAAGAAGTAACAAATGGTGTGTAGGTAATGAACTCCTTGCTCTTGTGCTTCAAATGATAGTCTCCCCAACACTCAACTCTCTCTCATAGGATTTGGATTTGGTGGAAAGAAGATTTGAGTGGAAAGCAACTTGGGAAGGCTAGAGATCAAGATTCATATGGTAGGAATGGAATGTCTTGGTCTCAACACATGAGTAGGTGGTTCTCTCTCAGAACATATGAGTTGGAATGGTGTGTGTGTTCTGATGGCTCTCTCCTCGAATGAGAAGAAGGTGGAGGGGTATATATAGCCTCCACACAAAATCCAACCGTTACACAGTTTTCCAATCTCGGTGGGACCGAATCAATAAACTCGGTCGGACCGAAAATGTAAACCTAGTGACCGTTAGAGATTTTCGGTGGGACTGATATGCAACTCGGTAGGACCGATATGGTTAGGGTTTGGGCATAACGTAATCTCGGTGAGACCGATTACACAAACTCGGTGAGACCGAATTTGGTAATTAGCTAACCAGAGAGTTGGTCAGGCAAACTCGGTGGGACCGATTTGCTCTTTCGGTGAGACCGAGTGGAACTCGGTGAGACCGAAAAGTTACAAAGGGGAAACACTGAGTTTACATTGCAATCTCGGTGGGACCGATTCGCTCTTTCGGTGAGACCGAAAAGTTACGAAAGGGAAACAGAGAGTTTGCAACCCCATCTCGGTGAGACCGAGATCCCTATCGGTAGGACCGAATTGCTAGGGTTTGGCAGTGGCTAATGACAAGTGAAACTCGGTGGCGCCGGATAGGAAGAATCGGTAGGACCGAGTTTGGCTTAGGGTTTAGGTCATATGTGGATATGGGAAAGTAGTTGAGGGTTTTGGAGCATATCACTAAGCACATGAAGCAAGAGGCTCATTAAGCAACACCTCATCCCTCCTTGATAGTATTGGCTTTTCCTAAAGACTCAATGTGATCTTGGATCACTAAAATATAAAATGAAGAGTCTTGAGCTTTTGAGCTTGAGCCAATCCTTTGTCCTTAGCATTTTGAGGGTTCCACTTTCACATCCATGCCATGCCAATCATTGAGCTTTCCTGAAATAATCATCTTGGAATAGCATTAGCTCAATGAGCTATATGTTGTTATGAATTACCAAAACCACCTAGGGATAGTTGCACTTTCAATCTCCCCCTTTTTGGTAATTGATGACAACATATAGATCAAAGCTTCGACAAATGATAATAAGCATGAAATATATCGTCGCTTTGAGAAGTATGTGATAAGTAAGAGCTCCCCCTAAATTTGTGCATATTTAAAATTTGCTTTGGACTGCAAATGCACAAAGAGTTAGAGTCATGGGTTACTCTTCCATGTCACATACATCTTGGTGGAGCGCTCAAAATGATAAGAATGAAATACATGCACTCATCACCAAGAAAAGTGAATGATCACACAAGATAGATAGGATAATAGTATTAAGCAAGCATTAAGTGTAGCTTATGATCAAACACATGATCATCAATGTCTCACAAATAATGACGTAGTATCTCAAGCACTCAAAAGCAAACAAGTTTGAAAAACCACCAAATAAAGCAAGAGAGAAAAGCAACACTCTCTCTCTCTCGAAGCCTATGATCTATACATCTTCTCCCCCTTTGGCAACAAGTTACCAAAAAGTTCCTAGAAAATGCATAGTGCTAAATCGACGCTCAGGCTTGATCTTCTGGTGGTGGTGGAGTCCGGATCACTCCAAGGACGAAGGCTTCGGTAGATGCTGAAGTAGACGCTGGAGTTGGAGCTGAAGTAGATGATGGAGCTGAGGCTGTAGCTGGTGCTGAAGTGGTGGCTCTGGTGTCAGCAACTGGCACGGCAGATGACCTCGGGCCTCGTGGCACTCTGGAAAAGGCATGAGTGGTAGTCCTGCCTCTCCTCTCCTGCATGTCCTCCTGGAGCTGCTCCACTGCAGACTGAACTTCCGTTACTTTGACATCCAAGTCATAGAACTTTTGTTCCATGATTCTCTCTAGGCTCTGCTGATTCTGAGTGAGGGTGGCCAGACTTTGCTCAATCCTCAGCGTGGATGCAATCAAGTAACCAAGCTGCTCTTGTTTGGTCTTCAAGAAATACTCAGATGCCTCCTCTTGAGTAGGCATCTTGGCAGCTTTCTCCTTCCTCGCCTTCTCCTTCTTTGCAAATGCTTGGGCAGATGATGGCTCGTTCTCAGTCATGACAACTTGATTGTCCTCGAAATCTGGACGGATGGGCAGGTGTTCCTTGTCCAATAGATATATGCCCGTGCCCATCTTGGAGTTGATGAGCTCCTGAATTTGAGGGGCATATCCGCAGCTCCTCTTCTGATCTGCTGCAGTCCTCTTGATAGTTTCCACTATGAGGCTCATCACCTTGAACTTCTGAGGCACATCAAACACATGTAGCAAGTTGATAGCATGGCCTCTGATCATCTTGTGATCTCCAGACTTGGGCAATAAGGTGTGCCTTAGTATCCAATTGATCGTAGGCAGTCCTGACAGAAGGTAATGCACAGACCCAAATTTGAAGGTGTCAAGAGCTTCATTGGGAATTTCCTTGTACATATTGGACATGGAGTTATGGTCCATCTTCTTCTTGGCATAGATATCCAAGTCATCATCTTGCTCCTCTGGGGCATTAATGATCTGTGCCCACTCAGCAACTGTGGATTGGTACCTTGTACCCTCAGATATCCATGTGATCCTCCCATCTGGATAAAAGTGAGCCGTGGAGTAGAACTGCATGATAAGCTCCTCGTTCCACTTTGTGAGCTTCTGCCCAACAAAGTCAGCTACTCCACAAGCTATGAAGCTGTCTTGCACTCCAGGATAGTGCTCTTCGTTTTTCTTGATATATTCCCAGTCGACCCATCTCATATCACATACAATGGGCTTCTTATCTAGCAGCACAGTCTCATAGAAATCTTGCTGCTCCTTGGTGTGAAATCTGTAGTCCACCGTTGTCCTTCTCCTTGAAGCATATGGGTCTGCTTCTCTCCATTTCCTCAGCCCTGAATCTCTCCTGAGCTTCATGTCCTCAGCCACAGGATGAGCATCGTTGTGGTCTGGGATCTTGGGCTTTAGCTTTCTCAGGACATTCTCTTCCTCATCCTCAGCAACAGTCTCAGGCATTGGGGCCTTGTTCTTCTCAGCTGTAGGAATGCTCCTTGTATTTCTCTTAGGCTTTGGCTTTGGAGCTGGCTTGGCCTTGGAAGCAGCTCCCCCTGATTTTATGGCATCTCCCATTAGCTTGGGTGCCTTGGGCACTAGTGCAGCTGCCTCTTCTTCTTCTTCCTCTTCCATGATGGAAGCTTTGCCAAGCACTCTAGCCACAGTCTTCTTCACCCTTTCCTTCTTTTCTTGCCCTCAGCTGCAACTGGCTCTATGGGCTTCTCAGTTGACATTCTGGCCTTTGACATTGGTTGCCTGCCTGCTGGCCTTTTGATTTTCAGGCCTGGCTTAGTGCCCTGAGCTGGCTCAATTCTCTTGGAAGTGGCCTCTTCATCTGCCACATAGTCCTCATCTTCAGAATCTGAAGTCCTCTTCTTCCTTTGTCTCGTGGCAGCCTTTGGCAAATTGCTAGGAGTGCTCCTGCTGCCTTCATCAGAATGAACTTGAGGGACTAGTGCCCTCACTCATCACCACTTGCTGCTCTGACATATTTTGGCTATCACTTTGATCAGACATGCTGCAAACTGACTGCTGACCCTGTGAATAGATTATAGATGAGATATAAAGGATGAGCATCACAAAATGCAGAGATTTTTGCAAAAGAATGATCCAAAAACTTAGTTTTAGTTTCCCACTGAAATCATCTCGGATCTACCGATTTTCAAACTCGGTGATACCGAAGCAGTTTTGGAACCTAAACTAGTGAACTCGGTAGGACCGAGTCACAGTTCGGTGGCACCGAGACTGCTAGGGTTTCACTGAGTTCAAAAATCGGTCACACCGATAAGTAATTCTCGGTCAGACCGAGTCTCACTTGTGCAATGGCATAAGCCAAATCGGTGGGACCGAGTTTTTCAACTCGGTGGGTCCGAGATAGTTTCGGCGGAAACCTAAACCTAGAATTTTCGAATCAAACCTAATCTATGAGCGTTTTGACTGGATAGGAGTGTTTCAATCGTGGCTAGAATCAATATGATCACAATGTGCTAGGAATCAGATTGGGGAATAGCACAAAGATCAAGTCCATACCCTAGTTCGGCGGGGACTTGCTACGGCGGCAACGGCGGGGCAGAATTCCCGTTGACGGCGACGGAGACCAGCGACTGGAGGCTGCTGGCGGCGAGAAGACGATCCGGAGACCACGAGGGCAGAGCAGGCTATCGCGCGGGCGAAGGGGTTCGGAGAAATTTCCAAAATTTTGCCCGTGACTATATATAGCCCAACCCTGTCGGTGTGACCGAGTGGAACAACTCGGTGGCACCGAGATTCATAACTGCAAGCAGTTACTGAAACTCGGTGTGACCGAAATGTTCAAATCGGTTGCACCGAGATCGAAAACCTAGATCAACTTAATGATCTCGGTAGGACCGAAAGTGGAGTATCGGTCAGACCGAGAATCATAAAGAGGTTTTGGAAGTTTAAGTCTATGACGAATCGGGGACTCCGAGCGCTCCTCACACAGAGTGGTTCGAATCTGACTTGATCAAATTTTGTGATGCAGCATGAATAGAGTTTGAGATGAGAACAGCATATATAGCTAGAGGAGGTTCTTAGGCATTCTTGTCCATCCACTTGGCAAAAGAAGATAAAACCGAACAATCAAAACAACAAGTGGATGTCCTCGAATGAGTAAAGTATGCAACCAGCATGCTCACACAATAAGATGGCAAATGAAATATGTGGCAAGGCATGCACAACCAATTCTAGCATCTATCAAGCAATTTGCGATGACAAGGTCATCTATATATGAGTATATTGACTTAGGAGTCAAGTGAGAACACTTGATCATAGGTCATACTCATCGTTTAAGCTCAAGTGGGGTTACCACTTTTACATAAAGCATTGTTTTGTTCACATCTTTAGAGTTGCTTTAGCTCAAGTCTTAGAGTAAAGCTCCCCCTAGATGTGATATCCCCCCTAAGAGGGATGAACTAACCTTGGGTTTTGTCGATGATGACTTCATGTAGATATTGAAGATGTGGATGCTCAATGTTGATGTAGATCTCTTGGAGCTATCCATTTGAGTGAATTGCACTTTCAATACCTACATGGGTTAGTCCCACAAGGAACAAACAAGGATATCCATAGACATAGAGTGATACACACAAAGATGATGTCCATGAAAACTTTTAGGTTACCTTGTCCCTTGTCTTACCAACAAGAGGGTTTGTGACTCCTTGAACTAGTGCAAGATGTGGAAGTTGATTGCACTTGTTCTTGCCAAAATGATAAGAGTGAAGTATGTTGGTGGAGTCACCCTCAAGAACTCTCTAGTTCTTCTTCTTTTGGATCCACATCATCTTGATGGGAATCCTTGGAGTTGTAGTTGTACTTGATGAAGTGGAACTTGAAGTAGTCTTGGGAATCCACTTGGCTAAGGTCTTTGGAGCTTCTTCAAATGCATCAATTTCCTCTTGAAGCTTGTCCTTGCCTTTTTGCTTGTAGTCTTGTGGTAGAAGATCATCTTGAGCTTGTGTCCCCTTGAAAGAAGTATACTTCTCTTGTTGAGGGACAAACTTTGTCTTGGGGTATTGATCTTCTTCCCACTCAACTCCATTAGCATTGAACTTTCGTTCAAAACCAACACCTTGATTCTTCCGGTGCATTCCTTGCTTGCGCACAATTTCCTCGAATTGCTTACTCCCGGCAAGGCTTTTGTACACTCCTTTCTCTATAATTCCCTTCAATAAGCTATTTTCTTGCTCAAGTGTAACTTGGCTAAGAGAATCATTAGTGGAATCAAGAGAGCTACTAGAAGCAACAATATTGGATTTAGCATGATCATTGTTACTACTAGAGGAAGAATCTTTCTTGTTACTAGACTTGACTTGAGGCATGTAAGTGGATAAGAGTAAACGCTTGGCAATGTAAGAAGAACTTTTCTTGCGGAGATCATCATTGATTGCCTTTAAGAACTCATGCTCTTGCTCAAGATTGAGCTTTTCAAAGCGTAATTTCTCATGAGCTCTTAAAAGTTCTCGATGATCTTCGAAGATGGTTTCATGAGCTAACTTAAGAGTGTTTAGTTCTTTAGTTAGGGCCTCAATCTTCTCCTTATCATTGTCATTCGTTTTATCTTGATTAGCGTGTTTAATTGATATTTCATCATAGTATTCATCACTAGAGTTGTCACCAAGCAAATCATCACCTAACAAGTCATATTCATCACTATTGAAATCAACATACTCGGGGTGTGTTACCTTAGGACCTTTGGCCATGAAGCATCTTCCAATTCCTTCATTTGGTGAGTCAAATATGTCATAGGAGTTGGTTGACACAAGTGCTAGACCGGCAACACCTTCATCTTGAGTATCTTCGGAGTCGGAGTAATAACTTCTCTCAGAGTGGCTGTCGGAGTCGGAGCCGGATACCCATTCACCAACATGAGCTTGATGTCTTCGTCTTGTGTAGCTCCTTAATGATTTTTCCTTCCTTTCCGAATCCTTGCTTCTACGTGAGTATCTTCGTTCATAACGATCATCTCTACTCCTTCTCTCTCTTGGTGGTGATCCTTTGCTTCTTCTTTTTGGAGAATCTTCTCTTCTCTTGTAGGGAGCCGTACACTCATTGGAATAGTGTCCGGGTCTTCCACAATTGTAGCAGTTTCGCTCTCGACTAGAAGATCTTTTGTCATTGTAGGACCTTGACTTGGAGCTTCTATCTTTGCTTCTACTCTTGTAGAACTTGTTGAAGTTCTTCACCATTAAGCTCAATTCTTCATTGAAGTCTTGTTTCTCACTTGATGATGTAGGGGCTTCACATGAGGCTTTATAGGCACCACTTGATTTGTTGTGAAGTTCCTCTTTATCCTTAAGTGACATCTCATGAGCAACAATTCTTCCAATCACCTCCGTTGGCTTGAGATCTTTGTAATTGGGCATCATTTGGATCAATGTGCACACGGTATCATATTTTCCATCCAAGGCTCTTAGAATCTTCTTGATGATGAATTTATCGGTCATCTCTTCACTTCCTAAGCCGGCAATCTCATTTGTGATGAGAGCAAGCCTAGAGTACATTTCAGCGACACCTTCACCATCCTTCATCTTGAACTTGTCAAGTTGGCTTTGAAGCACATCCAACTTGGATTCCTTGACGGAGTCGGTACCTTCGTGCATATCAATCAAAGTGTCCCAAATTTCCTTTGCATTCTCAAGGCGGCTGATTTTGTTGAATTCTTCGGGGCACAATCCGTTGAAGAGAATATCACAAGCTTGAGCATTGTATTGCAACATCTTCAACTCATCCGCGGTAGCTTCACGGTTCGGTTCTCTCCCATCAAAGAAGTCACCTTGCAAACCAACACACACAATAGCCCAAACGGCGGGGTTATGTCCAAGAATATGCATTTTCATTTTATGCTTCCAACTAGCAAAATTAGTACCATCAAAGTAAGGACCTCTACGGTGATAATTTCCCTCGCTAGACGCCATACTCTCCTAGGTTGTGAAACCAAGGCTATGACCACCAAAAGCTATGGAGATCAAAGCAAATGGAGACCAAAGCTCTGATACCACTTGTAGGATCGAAAGTATGTCTAGAGGGGGGTGATTAGACTACTTGACCAAATAAAAACTTAACCTTTTCCCAATTTTAGTTCTTGGCAGATTTTAGCTAATTTAGGACAAGTCAAGCAATCATCACATAATTCAAGCAAGCATGCAAAGAGTATATAGGCAGCGGAAAGTAAAGCATGCAACTTGCAAGAATGTAAAGGGAAGGGTTTGGAGAATTCAAACGCAATTGGAGACACGGATGTTTTTCCCGTGGTTCGGATAGGTGGTGCTATCCTACATCCACGTTGATGGAGACTTCAACCCACGAAGGGTAACGGTTGCGCGAGTCCACACAGGGCTCCACCCAAGGGTAACGGTTGCGCGAGTCCACACAGGGCTCCACCCACGAAGGGTCCACGAAGAAGCAACCACCCACAAAGGGTCCACGAAGAAGCAACCTTGTCTATCCCACCATGGCCATCGCCCACACAGGACTTGCCTCACTAGCGGTAGATCTTCACGAAGTAGGCGATCTCCTTGCCCTTACAAACTCCTTGGTTCAACTCCACAATCTTGTCGGAGGCTCCCAAGTGACACCTAGCCAATCTAGGAGACACCACTCTCCAAGAAGTAACAAATGGTGTGTAGGTAATGAACTCCTTGCTCTTGTGCTTCAAATGATAGTCTCCCCAACACTCAACTCTCTCTCATAGGATTTGGATTTGGTGGAAAGAAGATTTGAGTGGAAAGCAACTTGGGAAGGCTAGAGATCAAGATTCATATGGTAGGAATGGAATGTCTTGGTCTCAACACATGAGTAGGTGGTTCTCTCTCAGAACATATGAGTTGGAATGGTGTGTGTGTTCTGATGGCTCTCTCCTCGAATGAGAAGAAGGTGGAGGGGTATATATAGCCTCCACACAAAATCCAACCGTTACACAGTTTTCCAATCTCGGTGGGACCGAATCAATAAACTCGGTCAGACCGAAAATGTAAACCTAGTGACCGTTAGAGATTTTCGGTGGGACTGATATGCAACTCGGTAGGACCGATATGGTTAGGGTTTGGGCATAACGTAATCTCGGTGAGACCGATTACACAAACTCGGTGAGACCGAATTTGGTAATTAGCTAACCAGAGAGTTGGTCAGGCAAACTCGGTGGGACCGATTTGCTCTTTCGGTGAGACCGAGTGGAACTCGGTGAGACCGAAAAGTTACAAAGGGGAAACACTGAGTTTACATTGCAATCTCGGTGGGACCGATTCGCTCTTTCAGTGAGACCGAAAAGTTACGAAAGGGAAACAGAGAGTTTGCAACCCCATCTCGGTGAGACCGAGATCCTTATCGGTAGAACTGAATTGCTAGGGTTTGGCAGTGGCTAATGACAAGTGAAACTCGGTGGCGCCGGATAGGAAGAATCGGTAGGACCGAGTTTGGCTTAGGATTTAGGTCATATGTGGATATGGGAAAGTAGTTGAGGGTTTTGGAGCATATCACTAAGCACATGAAGCAAGAGGCTCATTAAGCAACACCTCATCCCTCCTTGATAGTATTGGCTTTTCCTAAAGACTCAATGTGATCTTGGATCACTAAAATATAAAATGAAGAGTCTTGAGCTTTTGAGCTTGAGCCAATCCTTTGTCCTTAGCATTTTGAGGGTTCCACTTTCACATCCATGCCATGCCAATCATTGAGCTTTCCTGAAATAATCATCTTGGAATAGCATTAGCTCAATGAGCTATATGTTGTTATGAATTACCAAAACCACCTAGGGATAGTTGCACTTTCAGCTGTTATAGGCCGAGCTAAGCAATAGAGATGCCTGAACCGCTGATTTGCAAGAGAACGTGAAGTCCCAACAAGCAGAGGCTGTGAAAGCCAAGGAGGAGCTGACCAAAGCCCTGACAGCTATGGAAAAGCTAAAGGAGTCTTTTAACAAGGAACGTGCTGACTGGGAAACCGAAAAAGTCAGTTTAACCAAAAGAGCTGAGGATGTCGAAGCAGCCCTGAAGCCAGTTATAGATGAACTAACTGGTTTGAAGCGGCAAATCAACGCCATGATGTCCACTGTATTTGGTAAGTATCTCCTTATGCTGTTTGTCCAATTCATGAGATCGTATTGTTTACCAGTTGGGCTGATATTAAACCATGACAGGCACTCACATTACTCATCTGTGCGCTGATATGCGGATGAAGCTTAAAGCGGCTTACACCTTAATAGAACAACTTTACTCTGGATCCCAGCGTGCTATATGCACTGCAGCCTACAATAAACTGGCACCAACACTGATAAAGGAAACCATTGAGAAGCTGACCATGCTACCAGCCCGGATTACTGAACTGAAGAAGGCAGCCGCAAGAGCAGGAGCGCTGACTGCACTAATCCGGGCCAAAGCATGGATTCCAGATCTTGAAGCGGATGACATCATTAAAGGATATCCAGGTGTGAAGGAAGACAGTTCAAACTTCGACAATGATGATCTCCGAAGGCTGACAAAGGAGATGCGGCCAATAGCCAGCAAACTGGCAGAAGACACAGATTTATCTCATTTCCAGCCGGCTTACGACGCTGAAGGGAAGAGACAGCCTGCCGAAATCCATGAAGTCGAAGAACTTGTGCCTCCAATCCGTAAGCATACTTACGCTCCTGACATTAACCCCTCCAGCCTTATCCATGAAGAAGTCGTGTTTCAAGCTTTAACCGGAATCGATTGGTCAACGGTTTATTTCCAGCGTCTGGGGAGGGATGAAGAAGAAGTGATTGCACCAAATGATCCTCAACCGTCAAACCGTCTAGACGAAGCATCTTAAACCGGCCGCCGGTTTACCAGCTATTGTGTGCAACTGCTTAGAAACAATTATTCAATTGGAGCCGTTTTGAAGCTTCTTCTAATAGGATAGCAAAAAACCCCTTTATCTGTCATGCCATCGAGCATGTTTTGTGGTGCTTTGACATTGTGAGAACTTGCTCCACTTTTGGAATTCATGTATGCATAATCCTTTATGTTCCTGCACATGAAAACTATGATATACCTCGTTGGCTGACCAACTGCTTGTATGGTAGAGGTAAAAACATTAATCCGGAGTGTTAATAACTCCTGGCCCTCTTGCCGGTTCATGTAGAAATCATATTGGGCTAAAAAGCCGTTGAGTTGTTTGTATAAGAATGGTGACATCTAGTCAAAACCAGACCGAAGCAGTTTGCTACCGGTTTAGAATCTGATCATGTACTGACAACTAAGCGTTGAAAGTCAAGCCGGGTTTGTAATAAACACCGATTTATCAGAAAATATTCATAAATCCCTTACCTAAAGATGTTAAAACAACAAATACAAAAGAAATATGCCAGGCTTTTCATGGGCTCCCAGGCCCTAAATCGAGGCTTTTCATGGGTTGCCAGGCCGCTGAGTTAAACCATTTTGCAAAGCCTTTTAAGATGGACCTCAATCTTTAACCAATCACCGGTTTAACTTTGACAAGTTTAGGGTCCATGGGATTGACTTGCCAAACGTTTGATGGGTCATACCAGGTTTACCTGGACGGAGTGGCTTACTTAAAGAGGCAGGATAATCCGGGGTTTTAGGTGAATACACCTGGCTTCCAAGCCTGGCTTGATAGCCTATTACAAGGGTTCAAAACTCATTGTTCTTTTAGAAGCAAAGAGCCCCCAGGTAACATGTGAGCTGTGCTCGGTGGTTACCTATGTTTGAGATGTGCTTAATGCAACAAACCCTCTTTGGCTCCACATAATTTCCTTTTGGCTTAACGCCTATCAAGAGCTATAGCTATGGTGTGATATCAACCAAGCCCCCTAGTGATATCCCTTTGTGGTATTTAAACCGATCAAGAGGTGTAGCTATGGTTCAGATATGACCAAGCCCCCTAGTGATTGTCTTTATATCCGTGCGGCTGCAGAGACCGGTTTAACAAAACTCCGCTTTGTCAGTAGAAACTCTTGTAAGCACACACATGATGTAAAAAGAACAAAGACCCCGCTTTATTCGAGGCTTCGGTTTATTATATAATTTATCAATATGTACATATGAAGAGCCTGTGGCTCAAGTATAGTAAGGCTGAAGAAGAGCTATATTCCACGGCCGCTTGGTCTCCTCCTCCGATTTACGTGAGTCTTTGTGCTCTCGAACATCAATGAGTTAGTATGACCCGTTGTGCAGATTCTTGCTGGCCACAAAAGGTCCTTCCCAATGTGGGGATAATTTGTGCATATCAGTCTGATCCTGGATGAGCCGGAGCACCAGATCGCCCTCTTGAAAAGTTCTGGTCTTAACCCGGCGGCTGTGATAACGTCGGAGATCTTGTTGATAAATCACCGAACGTGTTGCTGCAAGATCACGCTCCTCATCTAACAGGTCCAGGGAATCCTGATGTGCTGTCTCATTATCAGCTTCAATATAAGCTGCCACACGGGGTGAGTCGTGGCGTATATCACTAGGAAGAACTACCTCCGCTCCGTAAACCATGAAGAAAGCCGTGTAACCCGTAGATCTGTTGGGTGTGGTGTTGATGCTCCATAACACAGAAGGTAACTCCTCAACCCAACAACCCGGTGTCCGCTTCAAAGGAACCATAAGCCGGGGTTTAATACCTCTCAAAATTTCTTGATTTGCCCTCTCCGCTTGACCATTAGATTGGGGGTGAGCCACCGATGCTATATCAAGCCGGATGTGCTCACGTTGGAAAAATTCCTCCATCTCTCCCTTTGACAGATTAGTACCATTATCAGTTATAATACTGTGTGGAAAATCAAAACGGAATATCACCTTTTTGATGAACTGAACCGCCGTGGCCGCATCACACTTACTGACTGGCTCTGCTTCCACCCATTTGGTGAATTTGTCAACTGCCACTAACAAGCGGGAGGGTCTAACCATATCAAGCCCCCAAGTCGCAAACGGCCACGTTATTGGAATCATCCTCAACTCCTGAGCCGGAATATGAGCACGACGTGCAAATTTTTGACAACTGTCACATCGTTTAACTAAATCCTCAGCATCAGCATGAGCTGTTAACCAATAGAAACCGTGGCGAAAAGCTTTAGCCACCAAAGACTTTGAACCGACGTGATGGCCACAATCCCCTTCATGGATTTCTCGCAAAATCTCACAACCCTCCTGAGGAGAGACACAATGCTGAATTGCCCCTGTCACGCTGTAATGATGTAACTCCCCGTTGATTATGGTCATTGACTTGGAACGCTGGATTACCTGTCGAGCCAAGGTTTCATCCTCGGGTAACTCGCCCCGGTTCATGTAAGCCAGGTACGGGATTGTCCAATCCGGTATGACATGCAAAGCTGCCACCAATTGAGCCTCCGGATCAGGAATAGCCAACTCCTCCTTTGTTGGTACCTTGACCGATGGATTATGCAGCACGTCAAGAAAGACATTTGGTGAGACCGGTTTACGCTGAGAACCAGGGCGGCTTAAAGCGTCCGCCGCTTCATTCTTTCGCTGGTCTATATGGTCCACCTGATAACCCTTGAAGTGACCAGCCACTGTTTCCACCTCTCGTCGATATGCAGCCATGAGTGAGTCTTTAGAATCCCAAGTGCCAGACACCGGTTGAGCCACCAGATCTGAATCCCCAAAGCACTTAACCCGGCTTAAGTTCATTTCCTTAGCCATCCGAAGACCATGGAGTAAGGCCTCATACTCAGTTGCATTGTTAGTACAAGGGAACATTAAATGGAGGACATAACAAAACTTGTCACCTCGTGGGGAAGTTAGTATGATTCCAGCCCCCGAGCCCTCCATCTGTCTGGATCCATCAAAATGAATAGTCCAATACGTGTTATCTGGCTTTTCCTCTGGTGCCGGCAACTCTGTCCAATCATTGATGAAATCCACGAGCGCTTGGGATTTAATTGTTGTGCGAGGCGTGTATTTGAGCCCATGAGGCCCAAGCTCAATAGCCCACTTAGCAATCCGGCCAGTTGCTTCTCTGTTTTGAATGATATCTCCCAGAGGGGCTGAACTGACCACTATGATAGGATGACCCTAAAAATAATGTTTGAGCTTCCGGCTTGCCATAAACACTCCATACACCAGCTTCTGCCAATGTGGATACCTATGCTTTGACTCAATGAGCACCTCGCTGATATAATAAACCGGCCGTTCAACCAGATATTCCTTTCTAGCTTCCTTGCGCTCCACCACAATAGCAACGCTAACAGCTCGGGCGTTAGCAGCCACATACAACAATAATGGCTCTTTATCGATCGGGGCTGCAAGCACAGGCAGTTCAGCTAACTGCCTCTTTAGATCCTCAAATGCTTTATCAGCCGCCTCACTCCAGACAAAATCATCCGTTTTCTTTAGCATCTGATATAGAGGGATAGCCTTCTCCCCAAGATGACTGATAAACCGGCTCAAAGCCGCAATCTGGGCGGCCAAACGTTGAACGTCATTGATACACGCTGGTTTAGCCAAAGATGTAATTTGCTGTGATCTTTTCCGGATTAGCCTCAATGCCTCTGTTTAACACCAGAAAACCCAAGAGTTTGCCTGTCGGGACACCAAAGACACACTTCTCTGGATTGAGCATCATCTTGTAAACCCGGAGGTTGTCAAAGGTTTCTCTCAAATCATCTATCAATGTTTCCTCCTTCCTGGACTTTATCACTGTTGGAAATATGCCCTAGAGGCAATAGTAAATTGATTATTATTATATTTCCTTGTTCATGATAATCGTTTATTATCCATGCTAGAATTGTATTGATAGGAAACTCAGATACATGTGTGGATACATAGACAACACCATGTCCCTAGTAAGCCTCTAGTTGACTAGCTCGTTGATCAATAGATGGTTACGGTTTCCTGACCATGGACATTGGATGTCATTGATAACGGGATCACATCATTAGGAGAATGATGTGATGGACAAAGACCCAATCCTAAGCCTAGCACAAGATCATGTAGTTCGTATGCTAAAGCTTTTCTAATGTCAAGTATCATTTCCTTAGACCATGAGATTGTGCAACTCCCGGATACCGTAGGAGTGCTTTGGGTGTGCCAAACATCACAACGTAACTGGGTAGCTATAAAGGTACACTACAGGTATCTCCAAAAGTGTCTGTTGGGTTGGCACGAATCAAGACTAGGATTTGTCACTCCGTGTAAACGGAGAGGTATCTCTGGGCCCACTCGGTAGGACATCATCATAATGTGCACAATGTGATCAAGGAGTTTATCACGGGATGATGTGTTACGGAACGAGTAAAGAGACTTGCCGGTAACGAGATTGAACAAGGTATCGGGATACCAACGATCGAATCTCGGGCAAGTGTCGTACCGATAGACAAAGGGAATTGTATACGGGATTGATTAAGTCCTTGACATCGTGGTTCATCCGATGAGATCATCGTGGAACATGTGGGAGCCAACATGGGTATCTAGACCCCGCTGTTGGTTATTGACCGGAGAGTCATCTCGGTCATGTCTGCATGTCTCCCGAACCCGTAGGGTCTACACGCTTAAGGTTCGGTGACGCTAGGGTTATTGAGATATTAGTATGCGGTAACCCGAAAGTTGTTCGGAGTCCCGGATGAGATCTCGGACGTCACGAGGAGTTCCGGAATGGTCCGGAGGTAAAGATTTATATATGGGAAGTCCTATTTTGGTCACCGGAAAAGCTTCGGGTTTTATCGGTAACGTACTGGGACCACCGGGAGGGTCCCGGGGGTCCACCAAGGGGGTCCACCTGCCCCGGGGGGCCCACATGGGCTGTAGGGGTGTGCGCCTTGGCCTATATGGGCCAAGGGCACCAGCCCCAAGAGGCCCATGCGCCAAGAGATAAGGGAAAAGAAGAGTCCTAAAAGGGGAAGGCACCTCCTAGGTGCCTTGGGGAGGAGGGACTCCTCCCTGGCCGCACCCTTCCTTGGAGGAAGGGCCAAAGGCTGCGCCCCCCCCCCTCTCCCTTGGCCCTATATATAGTGGGGGAAGGGAGGGAAGCAACACCTAAGCCCTGGCGCCTCCCTCTCCCTCCCATGACACATCTCCCGCCTCCCGCAGCGCTTGGCGAAGCCCTGTTGGAATCCCGCTACTTCCACCACCACGCCGTCGTGCTGCTGGATCTCCATCAACCTCTCCTCCCCCCTTGCTGGATCAAGAAGGAGGAGACGTCACTGCTCCGTACGTGTGTTGAACGCGGAGGTGCCGTCCGTTCGGCGCTAGGATCATCGGTGATTTGGATCACGACGAGTACGACTCCATCAACCCCGTTCTCTTGAACGCTTCCGCGCGCAATCTACAAGGGTATGTAGATCCACTCCTCCCTCGTTGCTAGATGACTCCATGGATTGATCTTGGTGACACGTAGGAAAATTTTGAATTATTGCTACGTTCCCCAACAGTGGCATCATGAGTTAGGTCTATGCGTAGTTTCTATGCACGAGTAGAACACAAAGTAGTTGTGGGCGTTGATTTTGCTCAATATGCTTACCGTTACTAGTCCAATCTTGATTCGGTGGCATTGTGGGATGAAGCGGCCCGGACCGACCTTACACGTACTCTTACGTGAGACTGGTTCCACCGACTGACATGCACTAGTTGCATAAGGTGGCTAGCGGGTGTCTGTCTCTCCCACTTTAGTCGGATCGGATTCGATGAAAAGGGTCCTTATGAAGGGTAAATAGCAATTGGCATATCACGTTGTGGTTTTTGCGTAGGTAAGAAACGTTCTTGCTAGAAACCCATAGCAGCCACGTAAAACATGCAAACAACAATTAGAGGACGTCTAACTTGTTTTTGCAGGGTATGCTATGTGATGTGATATGGCCAAAGGGTGTGATGAATGATATATGTGATGTATGAGATGATCATGTTCTTGTAATAGGAATCACGACTTGCATGTCGATGAGTATGACAACCGACAGGAGCCATAGGAGTTGTCTTGATTTATTTATGACCTGCGTGTCAACATAAACGTCATGTAATTACTTTACTTTATTGCTAACTGTTAGTTGTAGTAGTAGAAGTAATAGTTGACGAGACAACTTCATGAAGACACGATGATAGAGATCATGATGATGGAGATCATGGTGTCATGCCGGTGACGATGATGATCATGGAGCCCTGAAGATGAAGATCAAAAGGAGCAATATGATATTGGCCATATCATGTCACTATTTGATTGCATGTGATGTTTATCATGTTTATACATCTTATTTGCTTAGAACGACGGTAGTAAATAAGATGATCCCTCACTAAAATTTCAAGAAGGTGTTCCCCCTAACTATGCACCGTTGCGAAAGTTCGTCGTTTCGAAGCACCACGTGATGATCGGGTGTGATAGATTCTTACGTTCGAATACAACGGGTGTTGACGAGCCTAGCATGTACAGACATGGCCTCGGAACACATGCGAAACACTTAGGTTGACTTGACGAGCCTAGCATGTACAGACATGGCCTCGGAACACAAGAGACCGAAAGGTCGAGCATGAGTCGTATGGTAGATACGATCAACATGAATATGTTCACCGATGATGACTAGTCCGTCTCACGTGATGATCGGACACGGCCTAGTTGACTCGGATCATGTAATCACTTAGATGACTAGAGGGATGTCTATCTGAGTGGGAGTTCATAAGATGAACTTAATTATCCTGAACGTAGTCAAAAGATCTTCGCAAATTATGTCGTAGCTCGCGCTTCAGTTCTACTGTTTAGATATGTTCCTAGAGAAATTTAGTTGAAAGATGATAGTAGTAATTATGCGGACTAGGTCCGTAAACTGAGGTTGGTTTGTCCTCATTGCTTCATAGAAGGCTTATGTCCTTAATGCACCGCTCAGTGTGCTGAACCTCGAACATTGTCTATGGATGTTGCGATCATCTGACATACACATTTTGATAACTATGTGATAGTTCAGTTAAACGGCTTAGAGTTGAGGCACCGAAGACGTTTTGAAACGTTGCGAAACATATGAGATGTTTCGAGGGCTGAAATTGGGATTTCAGGCTCGTGCCCACGTCAAGAGGTATAAGACCTCCGACGATTTTCTTAGCCTGCAAACTAAGGGAGAAAAGCTCAATTGTTGAACTTGTGCTCAGATTGTCTGAGTACAACAATCGCTTGAATCGAATGGGAGTTGATCTTCCAGATGAGATATTGATTTTTCTCCGAAGTCATTACCACCAAGCTGCTAGAGCTTCGTGATGAACTATAATGTATCGGGGACATATATGATGATCCTTGAGATATTCGTGATGTTTGACACCACAAAAGTAGAAATCAAGAAGGAGCATCAATTGTTGATGGTTGGTGAAACCACTAGTTTCAAGAAGGGCAAGGGCAAAAAGGGATGCTTCATGAAACGGAAAATCAACTGCTGCTCTAGTGAAGAAACCCAAGGTTGAACCCAAACCCGAGACTAAGTGCTTCTATAATAAAGGGAACAGCCACTGGAGCAGAATTACCCTAGATACTTGGTAGATAAGAAGGCTGGCAAGGTCGATAGAAGTATATTGGATATACATTATGTTAATGTGTACTTTACTAGTACTCCTAGTAGCACCAGGGTATTAGATACTGGTTCGGTTGCTAAGTGTTAGTAACTCGAAATAAAAGCTACGGAATAAACGGAGACTAGCTAAAGGTGAGATGACGATATGTGTTGGAAGTATTTCCAAGGTTGATCAAATATCGTACGCTCCCTCTACCATCAAGATTGGTGTTTGCGTTGAGCATAGACATGATTGGATTATGTCTATCGCTATACGGTTATTCATTTAAGGAGAATAATGGTTACTCTATTTATTTGAATAATACCTTCAATGGTCTTGCACCTAAAATGAATGGTTTATTGAATCTCAATCGTAGTGATACACATGTTCATGCCAAAAGATATAAGATAGTAATGATAGTACCACCTACTTGTGGCACTGCCACGTAAGTCATATCGGTATAAAACGCATGAAGAAGCTCCATGTTGATGGATCTTTGGGCTCACTCGTTTTTGAAAAGTTTGAGACATGCGAACCATGTCTATTGGTGTATATGCATGAAGAAACTCCATGCAAATGGACCATTTGGACTTACTTGATTTTGAATCACTTGAGACATGCAAATCATACCACATGAGCAAGATGACTGAAAGCCTCGTTTTCAGTAAAATGGAACTAGAAAGCAACTTGTTGGAAGTAATACATTTTGATGTGTGCAGTCCAATGAGTGCTGAGGCATGTAGTGGATATCATTATGTTCTTACTTCACAGATGATTTGAGTAGATGTTGAGTATATTTACTTGATGAATCATGAGTTTGAATTATTGAAAGGTTCAAGTAATTTCAGGGTGAAGTTGAAAGATCGTCGTGACAAGAGGATAAAAGATCTATGATATGATCATAGAGATGAATATCTGAATTACGAGTTTGGCACAGAATTAAGACATTGTGGAAATTGTTTCACAACTAATACAGCCTGGAACACCATAGTGTGATGGTGTGTCCGAACATCATAACTGCACCCTATTGGATATGATGCATACCATGATGTCTCTTATCGAATTACCACAATAGTTTATGGGTTAGGCATTAGAGACAACCACATTCACTTTAAAAGGGGCACCACGTAATTCTGATGAGATGACACCATTTGAAATATGGTTTAGAGAAACCTAAGTTGTCATTCCTTAAAAGTTTGGGGCTGTGACGCTTATGTGGAAAAGTTTCAGGCTGATAAGCTCGAGCCCAAAGCAGATAAATGCATCTTCATAGGACACCCAAAACAGTTGGGTATACCTCCTGTCTCAGAACCGAAAGCAATAAGGGATTGTTTCTAGAATCGGGTCCTTTCTCGAGGAAAAGTTTCTCTCAAAAGAATTGAGTGGGAGGATGGTGGAGACTTGATGAGGTTATTGAACCGTCTCTTCAACTAGTGTGTGGCAGGGCACAGGAAGTTGTTCCTGTGGCACCTACATCAATTGAAGTGGAAGCTTATTATAGTGATCATGAAACTTCAGATCAAGTCACTACCAAACCTCGTGGGATGACAAGGATGCGTACTACTTCAGAGTGGTACGTGATCCTGTCTTGGAAGTCATGTTGCTAGACAACAATGAACCTACGAGCTATGGAGAAGCGATGGTGGGCCCGGATTCCGATAAATGGCTTGAGGCCATAAAATCCGAGAGAGGATCCATGTATGAAAACAAAGTGTAGACTTTGGCAGAACAGCTCGATGGTCGTAAGGCTGTTGAGTACAGATGGATTTTAAAAGGAAGACGGACAATGATGGTAAGTATCACCATTAAGAAAGCTCGACTTGTCGTTAAGATTTTTTTCGACAAGTTCAAGGAGTTGACTATGATGAGACTTTCTCACTCGTAGCTATGCTAAGAGTCTGTTGGAATTATATTAGCGATTACTGCATTATTTATGAAATCTTGCAGATAGGATGTCAAAACATTGTTTCCCCGACGATTTTCTTGAGGAAAGGTTGTATGTGATACAACCGGAAGGTTTTGTCAATCCTGAAAGATGCTAATAAGTATGCAAAGCTCCAGCAATCCTTCTAAGGACTGGAGTAAGCATCTCGGAGTTGGAATGTATGCTTTGATGAGATGATCAAAGATTTTGGGTGTATACAAAGTTTATGAGAAACTTGTATTTCTAAAGAAGTGAGTGGGAGCACTATAGAATTTCTGATGAATATATGTTGTTGACATATTGTTGATCAGAAATGACGTAGAATTTCTGGAAAGCATATAGGGTTATTTGGAAAGTGTTTTTCAATGGAAAGCCTGGATTAAGCTACTTGAACATTGAGCATCAAGATCTATAAGGATAGATCAAAACGCTTAATGGTACTTTCAAATGAGCACATACCTTGACATGATCTTGAAGGTGTTCAAGATGGATCAGTCAAAGAAGGAGTTCTTGTCTGAGTTGTAAGGTATGAAGTTAAGACTTAAAGCTCGACCACGGCAGAATAGAGAGAAAGGACGAAGGTCGTCCCCTATGCTTAAGACATAGGCCCTATAGTATGCTATGTTGTGTATCGCACCTGAAATATGCCTTGCCATGAGTCAGTCAAGGGGTACAAGAGTGATCCAAGAATGGATCACAAGACAGCGGTCAAAGTTATCCTTAGTAACTAGTGGACTAAGGAATTTTCTCGATTATGGAGGTGGTAAAAGAGTTCGTCGTAAAGGGTTACGCCGATGCAAACTTTGACACTAATCCAGATTATTCTGAGTAGTAAACTGGATTCGTATAGTAGAACAGTTATTTGGAATAGCTCCAAATGTAGCGTAGTGGTTGCATATACAAGATGACATAGAAATTTGCGAAGTACATACGGATCTGAAAGATTCAGACCCGTTGACTATAACATCTCTCACAAGCATAACATGATCAAACCCAAAACTCATCGAGTGTTAATCACATGGTAATGTGAACTAGATTATTAACTCTAGTAAACTCTTTGGGTGTTAGTCACATGGGGATGTGACCTTGAGTATTAGTCACATAGCAATGTGAACTGGATTATTGACTCTAGTGCAAGTGGGAGACTGTTGGAAATATGCCCTAGAGGCAATAATAAATTGATTATTATTATATTTCCTTGTTCATGATAATCGTTTATTATCCATGCTAGAATTGTATTAATAGGAAACTCAGATACATGCGTGGATACATAGACAACACCATGTCCCTAGTAAGCGTCTAGTTGACTAGCTCGTTGATCAATAGATGGTTACGGTTTCCTGACCATGGACATTGGATGTCATTGGTAACGGGATCACATCATTAGGAGAATGATGTGATGGACAAAGACCCAATCCTAAGCCTAGCACAAGATCATGTAGTTCGTATGCTAAAGCTTTTCTAATGTCAAGTATCATTTCCTTAGACCATGAGATTGTGCAACTCCCGGATACCGTAGGAGTGCTTTGGGTGTGCCAAACGTCACAACGTAACTGGGTGGCTATAAAGGTACACTATAGGTATCTCCGAAAGTGTTTGTTGGGTTGGCACGAATCGAGACTGGGATTTGTCAGTCCGTGTAAACGGAGAGGTATCTCTGGGCCCACTCGGTAGGACATCATCATAATGTGCACAATGTGATCAAGGAGTTTATCACGGGATGATGTGTTACGAAACAAGTAAAGAGACTTGCCGGTAATGAGATTGAACAAGGTATCGGGATACCAACGATCGAATCTCGGGCAAGTGTCGTACCGATAGACAAAGGGAATTGTATACGGGATTGATTATGTCCTTGACATCATGGTTCATCCGATGAGATCATCGTGGAACATGTGGGAGCCAACATGGGTATCCAGATCTCGCTGTTGGTTATTGATCGGAGAGTCATCTCGGTCATGTCTGCATGTCTCCTGAACCCGTAGGGTCTACACACTTAAGGTTCGATGACGCTAGGGTTATAGAGATATTAGTATGCGGTAACCCGAAAGTTGTTCGGAGTCTCGGATGAGATCCCGGACATCATGAGGAGTTCCGGAATGGTCCGGAGGTAAAGATTTATATATGGTAAGTCCTATTTTGGTCACCGGAAAAGTTTCGCGTTTTATCGGTAACGTACCGGGACCACCGGGAGGGTCCCGGGGGTCCACCAAGGGGGTCCACCTGCCCCGGGGGGGCCACATGGGCTGTAGGGGTGTGCGCCTTGGCCTATATGGGCCAAGGGCACCAGCCCCAAGAGGCCCATGCGCCAAGAGATAAGGGAAAAGAAGAGTCCTAAAAGGGGAAGGCACCTCCTAGGTGCCTTGGGGAGGAGGGACTCCTCCCTGGCCGCACCCTTCCTTGGAGGAAGGGCCAAAGGCTGCGCCCCCCTCTCCCTTGGCCCTATATATAGTGGGGGAAGGGAGGGCAGAAACACCTAAGCCCTGGCGCCTCCCTCTCCCTCCCATGACACATCTCCCTCCTCCCGCAGCGCTTGGCGAAGCCCTGTTGGAATCCCGTTACTTCCACCACCACGCTGTCGTGCTGCTGGATCTCCATCAATCTCTCCTCCCCCCTTGCTGGATCAAGAAGGAGGAGACGTCGCTGCTCCGTACGTGTGTTGAACGCAGAGGTGTCGTCCGTTCGACGCTAGGATCATCGGTGATTTGGATCACGACGAGTACGACTCCATCAACCCCGTTCTCTTGAACGCTTCCGCGCGCGATCTACAAGTGTATGTAGATCCACTCCTCCCTCGTTGCTAGATGACTCGATAGATTGATCTTGGTGAGACGTAGGAAAATTTTGAATTATTGCTACATTCCCCAACAATCACAATATCATCTACATACGCATGAACATTGCGCCCAATCTGCTTATGAAGACAATTCTGAACACAGCGTTGATAAGTCGCCTGGGCACTCTTGAGCCCAAAAGGCATAGAAACATAGAAGAAGGCTCCAAAAGGAATTATAAAAGTCGTCTTCTCCTGGTCCTTAACTGCCATTTTGATTTGATGATAACCAGAATAAGCGTCTAGAAAACACAAACGGTCACAACCCACCGTAGCATCAATAATCTGATCAATACGGGGGAGGGCAAAGGGATCTGTAGGGCAAGCCTTGTTCAAGTCTGTGTAATCTACACACATACACCAAGTGCCATTTTTCTTAAGAACCAGCACCGGATTAGCCAACCACTCCGGGTGAAAGACCTCCACGATAAACCCCGCGGCCAACAACCGAGCTACCTCTTCACTAATAGCCTTGCGCCTTTCTTCATTGAAGCAGCGGAGAAACTGCCGGACTAGTTTAAACTTAGGATCAATGTTAAGTGTGTGCTCAGCGAGTTCCCTCAGTACACCTGGCATGTCAGAAGGTTTCCATGCAAAGATGTCCCGGTTCTCACGGATGAACTCAATGAGCGCGCTTTCCTATTTGGGATCCAGGTTAGCGCTGATGCTGAACTGCTTGGATGAATCACCAGGAACAAAATCAATCATCTTAGTATCTGTGGCCGATTTAAATTTCAACGCCGGATCGTGTTCCGTAGTTGGCTGTTTCAAAGAAGTCATATCTGCCGGATCAACTTGGTCTTTATAAAACTTCAGCTCCTCCGTGGCACAAACCGACTCAGCATAAGCCGCATCACCTTCCTCACATTCCAAAGCGATCTTCCTGCTTCTGTGTACTGTGATGGTCCCCTTATGACCTGGCATCTTAAGCTGTAGATAAACATAACACGGCCTCGCCATGAACTTAGCATAAGCCGGTCGCCCAAACAAAGCGTGATACGGACTTTTGATTTTCACTACCTCAAAAGTCAATGTTTCTGATCTTGAATCATGATCATCTCCAAAAGCCACCTCTAAGGCTATCTTGCCCACTGGATATGCAGACTTGCTAGGCACCACACCATGAAAAATGGTGTTTGACGGTTCAAGATTCTTATCTGTCAACCCCATACGACGGAAGGTATCATAATATAAAATGTTGATACTACTCCCCCCATCCATGAGTACCTTAGTGAACTTATATCCCCTAACTTGAGGGGCCACCACTAAGGCCAGATGACCCGGATTGTTAACCCGGGGCGGGTGATCCTCTCTACTCCATAAAATGGGTTGCTCAGACCAGCGCAAATACTGAGGCACCGCTGGTTCAACAGAGTTCACTGCCCTCTTGTGAAGCTTCTGATCACGCTTACACAAGCTAATGGTGAAGACATGATATTGCCCACTATTTAACTGCTTAGGATTGCTCTGATAACCCGACTGCTGCTGGTGGTGGTTCCCCTGATGGTTGTAACCTCCCTGGTTGCCTTGGTTCCCTTGATTGTTGTGTCCGGTTTGATTGCCCTGAAATCCTGAACCGGAGCTGTCGCCTCCGTAACCCGGCCCATGGAAACCACCTCCTGAACCGCCGGGCGGGCCATTATCGTACTAAAACATATTGGAGTTCTTGAAATCTCGCATGATATAACAATCCTTCCAAAGATGTGATGTTGGCTTCTCCTTTGATCCATGCTTTGGACATGGTTGATTTAACAGGCGCTCCAAATTGGGGCCTGAACCTCCGCCCCTCTGGGGCTGCTTGCCCTTACGGTGCTGACCATTCTCCTGAGCATTGGTGTTAGCCACAAAGTCCAAACTATTGTCGGCCTTGCGCTTACCATTGTTCCCATGGCCTGCCGAATTATGCTGCTGACCCTTGGTGTTGCCGTTCTTTTTCCCTTTCCCCGGTTGTCCTCCTCTGAGTCAGGGTCCTTGGTATTATCTGAATCGGCGTATTTAACCAAAGTGGCCATAAGCGTTGACATATCATTGCAATGACGTTTGAGCCTTCCTAACTTCTGTTTGAGCGGCAAAAAACGGCAATTGCCCTCCAACGTTAGCACTGCGGTATCTGCATTGATGCGATCCGATGAATGCAAAATAGCTGAGACCCGCTTTACCGAATGGGTCGTGGACTCCCCATCCTCTTGGACACAAGTGGCCAGATCCACAATTGACATGGGCTGCTTACAAGTATCTTTGAAGTTCTGGATAAACCGGTTGTAAGTGCATCTAGTGTCACCCCTAGTTGGTTTTGGAGTATTGATGACAAACCTAGTTGAGGGACTAATGTGTTTGTGAGCATTGCAGGATAACACAGGTAGAAGTCCCTCATTGATTCGGTTTTCCTACCAGAGATGACCCCTAAAAATGTATGAAGACATTGAAGTCAAAGGTGGTATATGAAGATATTCACATTGAAGACTATGACAAGAGAAGACACCACATGAAGCCTATGGAGCTCGAAGACTTAGATCTTTCGTAGTTCTTTTTGTTTTGTGTTGAGTCATAGGAACCACCGTACTGTTAAGTGGGGTCCAAGAGAACCAGTCAGACTGACTGAAGTGATGCCTAACCAAAAACCTATGTCTTTGAGTGAAGACCATGAGAGCGAATCTTGTCCAGAGTCGGACAAGTCAGCTTTGCTTGTAGCCCAAGTAAAGTTGCCGTGTGAGTTTGAAATCTGACCGTTGGAACACGTGTCAGTTCCTTAGTGACCCAGGGTCATTTCAGACAAATCAGGTCGGGTTGCCAAGTGGCTATAAATAGCCCACCCCCCACAACCATAAACGGTTGGCTGCTCAGATTGAGAGTACGGCTTTTGTCATTTGAGAGCAACCCACCTCGAAGCCTTTGAGAGAGAATTCCTTGCGAGGATAAAGCCCTAACCACCCAGAGCCAGAGAGAATTGGGCATCACTTAAGTCTTCTTGTCTGTGTGATCTGGAGACTTATTACACTTGAGGACTATGCATCCTCCAGCCGGTTAGGCGTCGCGTTCTGAGCATCCAAGAGACATTGTGGATTGCCGGTGAACGAAGTCTGTGAAGGTTTGGAGTCTACCTTGAAGACTTACCAGAGTGATCGGGCGAGGTCTGTGTGACCTTAGCTCAAGGGGAATACGGTGAGGACTGGGTGTCCTGAGCTGCGTGTTCAGGACTGGGTGTCCGGGACTGTGTGTCCTAAGGTTTGAATACCTAGCCGCCCCAACCAGACGTACAGTTGTCACAGTAACTGGAACTGGTCCAACAAATCATTGTCTTCACTGAGTCACTGGTTTCATCTTCCCTTCCCTTTACTTACTGTTGCTCCTTGTGAAGTCATTGTATGTTTGCACTATCTTTTGTCTTCACTGAGTGACTGCATGTTCTGTATGGCTTCATAATATCTTCCTACCTGATCCTTACTACATTGCTGCTATTAAGTCATTGTGCTTTCACTTCATTGAATACTTGACTATGGCTTGTCTAGTGTAGTCTACCTTCCGCTGCATGGTAATAGGTTTATTTCTATCGTTTGTCTTCATAACTTCCACGTTTTGAAGACTTTCATAAAAATCGCCTATTCACCCCCCCTCTAGTCGATATAACGCACTTTCAATTGGTATCAGAGCAAGGTGCTCCCTTGTTCTGTGTGATTCAGTTTAACCACCTGAAGCTTTAGCTATGTCGACTGCAGGGATAATTAAAGTCTCCGCTGCGTGCCCCGTCTTCGATGGAACTGAATATCCCTACTGGAAGAATAAGATGCGCATGCATCTTGAAGCCATTGACGTCGACCTATGATATGTCGTCGAGAACGGCGTTCCCAAGGCTGGAGAAGGTGTCACTGCTGCTGATGTCAAGAAA
This sequence comes from Triticum aestivum, assembly GCF_018294505.1. NCBI lineage: Eukaryota > Viridiplantae > Streptophyta > Magnoliopsida > Poales > Poaceae > Triticum > Triticum aestivum. Next base: position 628,570,451 of record NC_057800.1, read on the forward strand.
TTCGTTCAACTGGACTCTACTGCCAAAAATATCATCTGTGGTCATCTGACCAAAGGACAGTATGGCCGTGTGAGTGCTTTGAAGACATCTAAGCTGGTCTGGGACTGGCTCTCCAAGGTCAATGAAGGCATCTCAACCCAGAGAGATCAGAGAATCAGTGTCCTTCGCAACCTCTTCAACCGCTTCAAGTGAAATGACAATGAGAATGTCCAGCACACATTTGACCGACTCACTGACATCACAAATGAGCTTCAAGCCCTCGGTGCTACTGAGATCACCAAACATCAAGTCGTCAAGACACTACTGAGATCACTTGATAATTCATTTGACATCCTAGCCCTGATGATTCAAGAACGTCCTGATTTCAAGACACTCGATCCATTTGACATACTTGAGAGGCTCAATACACATGAGTTTCAGCTTCCTGAGAAAAGAGATATCTACGCTCCAAACTATGGGCGAACTCGTGCCTTGAAGGCAAAAGCTGTTTCCTCATCTGAAGAAGAATCTGACAGCAGTTCTGATGATCCTGAAGACATTGGAAGGGAACTTGCTATGCTTGTGAAGAAGTTCCAAAAATTCACCAAGAAGAAAGGCTTCAGAAAGTCTTCCCGATCAAGCTCAAGGAATGATGAAGCTTCTACTCACAACTACAAGAAGAAAACATGTCACAAGTGCAAGAAACCTGGCCACTTCATCTCTGAGTGTCCACAGTGGGACAATGAGAACAAAAAGAAGAAGAAGAGCAAGGAATATGACTCTGACAACAAGAAGAAGAAGAAATACTCAAAGTCTTCGTCCAAGTCTTCCTCAAAGTCTTCATCACACAAGAAGAGCTCATCTGGCAAGGCACGTGCGTTTGTTGGCAAGGAAATGGATTCAGAGGAGGAGTCCGCTTCTGAGGAGGCGGAGGTGGAGTCTGAGGAGGAGTCCGATTCAGGCATCGCAAGTCTGGCTACAGCATATGTTGCCAAGTCCATCTTCAATACTGAAGACAATGACCTCGTCACCGACACTGATGCAAATGACAAGGACTACTCCGCTTCTACCTACTGCTTCATGGCATGCGGTGCCAAGGTAAACACATGCACTACTCACTATCAAACATCTAGTGACGATGACTCTGATTGTGATTCAAAACCCAGCTACAAAACACTTGCTAAAATTGCAACTGAACAGCAGAAAGCTATGGAACATATTCAAAAACTGTTAGACAGAAGCGATGATCTGTTAGGTGCTGAAATGACTCGATCTGAATCCTTAATTGAAGACATAAAAAATCTTCACGTTAAGTATCAGGAACTTGAAAGTCGTCATGAAACTCTCTCAACAACTCATGAAAAGCTTTCCTATGATTATCTTCAAAGGAAGCAAGATCTTGAGAAATTGAGAGCGGTTCATGAAGATCTTCAAAAGGAAAACGAGCCACTTCACTCCAAACAGATCAGTCCCGCTCAGGAAAGATTTTAACCACCATGTCTTAAATGCATTGAGCGTGATAATGCTACTTCTGTTGCTGAATGTTCTACTGCTACTACTGTTGCAATATCTTCAACTGTTGATGTGGTAACTAACCCCTCTGCTGAGGATACCACTGCTATTGCTGATTAGAATGCTAGGTTGAAGACATTGCTTGAAAAAGGGATGTACAAAAGTCTTAAAGGGCATCAGACACTATGTGATGTCCTCAAAAAGCAGATTCTGAATCGAAACCCGAGGAAAGAGGGTGTTGGGTTCGTAAGGAAAATGAATGATGATGGCTCTTACTGGAAACCTGAGCAGTACCCCAAAACCATGTAGATTGCTGCAAAGGAACCTTCAGCAGACCCATCCAATCTATCTGGCTTCACCTGTGCTAACCCCATTATCATTGATGAATCCTTTGATGCAAACTATATACTATTTAAGAATTAGAATGGTGAAGTGTTTGCCAGGTATATTGGTACTAACTGCAGGAATGGACCGCCTATGAAGAAGATCTGGGTTCCGAAAAGGTGTCTGGAGAATCTTCCTGTGAATGTCATCATGACACCTCACGTGAAGAAGACAAACCTCAGACCAAAGGCTCCATACGGTCCAAAGGCTTCATACAGATAGAGGACTCACCTGAGTCACACTAATGCAAATGTTTTGCAGGGAAACCATACTCAGGCATATGAATATGAGAGCGGTTCATCAAACCGCCATGTTCATAAGACCAAGAACTATTCTGCTTATTCTTATGAGTACTATTGTCCGCCTGCAAGACTGTTTGCTAGGGCTCCAAAGCCAAAATTCTCAGATGCTGCACTTAGACTCATTGCTTCTCAGCCACCCTTGAAGATGTGGGTGGCTAAGAAAGCTTAACTCTCTTTTGCAGGGAAAGGTCTCCAGCAGAAAACCAAAATCGTCTGACGCCATTGCTGGGGACCTTAAACATCTTGTAGGGCGCAAGATCAAATGCCCGAATGGTCTTACTATGTACTTCGTTCCTGAATTGCTTGCTACTCTCCTATTAGTCCTAACCTGGATCTAAGCTTTCATAACCCACTTGTTCGTCAAATGTTTTTGCTTCACAATGCTCTTGGTGAAGCCTATCCCCCTAACTGCACTGTAGGGTACGACACCAGCGTCTTCAAAATGGATTATTGATAGTGGGTGTACAAATCACATGACCGGCAAAAGAAGTCTTCTTATGGACTCAACCTTACGTCCATCCGACAAGAGCCACATCACATTTGCTGACACTGGTAAAAGTAAGGTATTGGGTCTAGGTAGAGTTGCAATCTCAAGGGATCAACACATGGACAAAGTCATGCTTGTTGAATCCCTTGGCTTCAACTTAATGTCTGTCTCAATGCTTTGAGATTTGAACATGATCGTAATATTTGGAAAATATCGTTGCCTTGTACTAATGGAATCTGACAAGTCTCTAGTGTTTGAAGGGTATCGAAAAGATGATTTGTACGTGGTAGATTTCTCAGCAGGACCACAGCTTGCCGTATGTCTTCTAGCAAAAGCTTCAGAATGCTGGCTCTGGCATCAGAGGCTTGGGCATGCTGGCATGAGGAACCTCCACACCCTTGCGAAGAAGAAGCATGTCATAGGCATCGAGGGCGTCAAGTTCAAGAAAGACCACTTATGCGGTGCCTGTGAAGCAGGGAAGATGACGAGGGCCAAACATCAGGCTTGGGCATGCTGGCATGAGGAACCTCCACACCCTTGCGAAGAAGAAGCATGTCATAGGCATCGAGGGCGTCAAGTTCAAGAAAGACCGCTTATGCGGTGCCTGTGAAGCAGGGAAGATGACGAGGGCCAAACATCCTTCGAAGACAATCATGACCACTACTCGACCCTTCGAACTGCTTCACATGGATCTTTTCGGTCCCACTCATTACTCAACTCTTACTATTACTGCATGCCTCTATGGCTTCGTTATTGTTGATGATTACTCTAGATACACTTGGGTGCACATAATCCTCTACAAGACTGAAGTGCAGGATGTCTTCAGACACTTCGCAAATCGAGCTATGAACAATTATGGCGCCAAGATAAAACACATCAGAAGTGACAATGGCACTGAATTCAAGAACACTGGCCTTGATACATATCTTGATACCTTGGGCATCACACATGAATTCTCAGCCCGTACACGCCACAGCAGAATGGCGTCGTCGAACGCAAGAACAGAACACTCATTGAGATGGCCAGAACGATGCTAGATGAATACAAGACCCCAAGAAAATTCTGGCCTGAAGCCATTGATACTGCATGCCATACAATCAATCGTGTTTATCTTCACAAGCTTCTGAACAAGACATCTTATGAGCTCCTTACTGGCAAGAAGCCAAATGTCAGTTACTTCAGAGTATTTGGCGCAAGGTGCTGGATCAAGGACCCACATCACACCTCAAAGTTTGCACCAAAAGCACATGAGGGTTTTATGCTTGGATATGGAAAGGATTCGTACTCCTACAGAGTCTTCAATATTTTTCATTACAAAGTGGTTGAAACAGTGGATGTGCGGTTCGATGAGACCAATGGTTCACAAAGAGAGAAACTGCCAAATGTGCTAGATGAAGTTCCATCTAGTGAATCAATCAAGCTAATGGGAACTGGAGAATTTATACCTTCTGAACCTCATCCTGAAGAAGAACTTATCATCTCAGCACCTGATCAACATGAAGACAATGCTCAGCCTGAAGACATTCCTTCTAACAACGACAATGATCAGCAAGAGCAAAGTCTTCACCATGTACATCCTCGCGTTGCCAATGAAGTGCAGATTGAAAGAATAATTGATAGCATCAATGCACCCGGTCCACTCACTCGTTCAAGGGCAACTCAGCTAGCAAATTTCTGTGGGCACTTCGCATTCGTCTCAATAACAGAACCCAAGAAAGTTAAAGAAGCCTTCATGGAACCTGAATGGATTCAAGCTATGCAAGAAGAGCTTCAACAGTTTGAGCTGAATAATGTATGGGAACTAGTTAAGCGTCCTGATGCGCGGAAGCACAATATAATAGGCACCAAATGGATATACCGCAACAAGCAAGATGAGCATGGTCAAGTTGTCAAAAACAAAGCTCGTCTCGTTGCTCAAGGATATACTCAAGTGGAAGGCATTGACTTCGATGAAACATTTGCTCCTGTGGCTAGACTTGAAGCCATACGCATATTAGTAGCCTATGCAAATCATCACAACATACTTCTATATCAAATGGATGTGAAGAGTGCTTTTCTCAATGGCAAGGTTGAAGAAGAAGTGTATGTTGCACAACCGCCTGGCTTTGAAGATCCAAAACATCCTGACATGGTATACAAGCTCAACAAGGCACTGTATGGCCTCAAACAAGCCCCTCGGGCCTGGTATGACACACTCAAATACTTCCTGAAGAGCAAAGGCTTCATACCTGGTTCCCTAGACCCCACTCTCTTCACGAAGACATATGATGGTGAACTGTTTGTGTGCCAAATATATATGGATGACATTATCTTCGGCTGCACCAATCAGAAGTACAGTGAAGAGTTTGGATATATGATGCAAGAGCAATATCAGATGTCCATGATGGGAGAGCTGAAGTTCTTCCTCGGTCTTCAAATACGACAACAACGCAACGGCATCTTCATATCTCAAGAGAAATATCTCAAAGATTGCCTGAAGAAGTTCGGTATGCAAGACTGCAAAGGCTTCACAACACCAATGCCAGCCAAACATCATCTGGGTCCCGACGACAATGGTAAAGAGTTGATCAAAAGGTATACCGCTCCATGATTGGTTCTTTACTTTATCTATGTGCATCTAGGCCAGATATTATGCTTAGTGTTTGCATGTGTGCTCGATTTCAAGCGGCACCAAAGGAGTCACATCACTTAGCTGTGAAGCGAATTCTTCGATATATGGCTCACACCCCAACTCTAGGATTATGGTATCCAAAGGGCTCAGAGTTTGATCTGGTTGGATTCTCGGATGTTGATTATGCTGGTGACAAAGTTGATCGAAAGTCTACATCAGGCACATGTCACTTTCTAGGACGATCACTTGTATGTTGGTCTTCAAAGAAGCAGAACTGTGTATCTCTCTCCACTGCTGAATCTGAATACATTGCTGCTGGATCTTGCTGCGCTCAGCTTCTGTGGATGAATCAAACACTCAAGGACTATGGCATTCATCTGAAGCAAGTGCCACTTTGCTGCGACAACGAAAGCGCCATCAAGATCGCCAACAACCCAGTTCAGCACTCGAAGACAAAGCACATTGAAATTCATCATCACTTTCTCAGAGATCATGTTGTGAAGGAAGATATTGATATCATACATGTCAACACTGAAGAGCAATTGGCAGATATCTTCACCAAGCCCTTGGATGAGAAGAGATTTTGCAAGTTACGATGTGAGCTAAATATCCTGGAATCCTCAAATGTCCTGTGATCAGGCACACATCCTAACCCTTATGCATATTGATGACTTAGATGTGCAACACACGAAGTAAATTATATCTTCAATCAATGAAGACATATATTCTAAGTGTGAATACATTAATGTGGAATTTGACTTCGGAGCGCCACGATAATTGTGCGCCGTGTCTGGGTCTAATACTTCCTATACGGTGGGTAACGCCACCACCAAATGTTCTATTTTGAAGTGTTTCACTCATGGCGTTACCTTGCAATGTCTTCACATTTGGTTTGGCTTCGATCTCAACATATCTTCATGATTATCTTCACTATGTTGATTATATATATATATATATATATATATATATATATATATATATATATTAGTGTTATGTCCTCTACAACATTCACTTATAGCTATGTCTTCATTGTTGAATCTTTTGAACTAAGTGAATGTGATTGGACCCTAACCTCTCTATGCTTTCTATCTCAAATTCTATCTCTCCAAATCATATGCATTCTATTGAAACTGTCGAATGTCTTCTTTGCGTCCTTGTCAGCAGAAGATACAGAGACAACCATTAAGTCCGTTTTCAATGCTCATTCCTCCACATGAAGTAGGAACGACCACCCGACAATCAAGGTGTGCGTGGGACGTGGAACAAACCCCAAAATTCCGCATAATGGCCACGTGTTCCTCAGATGCGAATCGCCAGGGGCACCTGTGTAATAGTGCAGTGCCGCCCATGTACCTATAAATACACACTTTACAGCGGTCATTATCTCTTCTTCCACTCTCGCACGAACCCTAGCGCCACTGCTAGCCCTCGACGACGCTGGCGACGAAGCGCTTCGCTGCCGCAACCTCTCCAACGCCGTCTTCACACCGACCGCGGACATCGTCCTCTCCGCCGTCGCTGTAAGTGTCCTCTGTCGCCAAGTTAGGGCACGGAAGATCGAACTGCTCGGCCTCATCTTCCACTTTGTCTAGCAGTTGTTAGTGTGGTAAATAAAACTTCCTTTTTACAGCACCGCTGATCCTATGGATTTGTCACTTTCTACCACAAGCAGTTTCTATTCACACAAGTTAGATCTCTCTCATACTGCATCTCATAACATGCCTAGTATATTCACTTATGCTTCACAAAGTAGTTAGATTCCTCACTTGTACTGATCTGTGGATTCGTACAAATCTGGAACCAACTCCTTATCTATGAGTGAATGTCTTCGCAAAATGAGGTCAATGTCTTCTAAACTGATTTATCTTCAAAATCTTCTGAGAATGCATATGACCTCTTCCCCTTCCCTCGCACCTTAATGCTGTCACAGGTACATGTCCGTGGGAGAATCATTTGGTTATCATAGTCTGCATTCATTTGCAGAATTCTTACAGCATCACATTAATTCTCCCAAAGCCAGTTCCTGTTGGTCCAGCAAGCGAAAACCTTTGAAGCCTTTGAACGTGTTGAAGCCTTTCAAGTTAAAATTTATGGCTTCAGAGAAAGCAGCAAGGAAGGGTGGCAGAAAGCAGCATGGAGAAACATCCAGAGATCTGCCAGATGAACTCTCAGAACTGTACAAGACAGATCCTGAAGAGGATTACAATCAGCGCAAGACCCGAATCCAATGGATTCGAAGATATTGGGCAGAACAATGGTTCAAATACCGATTTCTAACCCAAGAATATGCTGAGAAAAATGCCATCAAGAGACCGTGGGGAGACATCCAATACAAGAATCTTCTACCCAGGTCCAGAGATGAAGCCATTGCTCAAGGCTTCTATCCCTGCATGGTCCGTGGGCCACAGCCAGCTGATGCACACCCATCGTCACTACTATGGTGTCGTGACGACAATCTGTTCAAGCGCAACTTCCAGTTTGCCCAGAACTCAGCGAAGCGGAATAAGAAGACTTTGGGGTTAGACTTCAACCCTGGTCCCTCAGCACCAAGGGCAGATGGCACACGAGATGCAGAACCCAATGTCATCGGTCCTTTCTCCAACCTTGAAGGCCTCATCACCCGCATCTTAGTTCAAGGGACTGCAGTGAATGAGCCTGCAGCTGACGCTGAATCAGAAGAAGCTCCTGCAGCACCGAAGACAAAGAAGATGAAGAAGCCTAAAGCTTCAAAGCCTGCCCCCTCACCAAAAATCTCAAGGGCGAAGCCACTGGCAACTGCACCTCCTGAAGACAGTGTGCAGTCCGAAGACTTATCTCGCGTCTCCAAGCCCCAGAAAGTCAAGATGCCTCTGCCTCACACCGGACAAGAGCTAGCTGCTGCTGCCATTTGCACAATGACGACATTGATCTGTCAAGTGATGAAGATCTAGCAGATGACGCTCTTGAGCAACTCATCAAGAGCAAAGAAGAAGCAGAAATCTTCAATGATCTGCCTCTCTTTGATGTGACCATCATCCACAACTTCATTGACGAGTGGTTTGACACGCCAAACATCAGCTTTGAAGATCTGCAGCTACCAATTGGCCTCAGTGTCGCCTTCCAAGGCGCCATTGCTTCAGAACTCGCTATTGCCCAGCGCACTATTCAACTGAAGCAAAAGATTGACTATGAAAAGGCTCAGTTCAAGAAGCATATGGCCAAGCTCAGCATGCAGGAAGTGAAGAACTTCAAGAGTATGATGCACGAGCTCAAGGAAGCCTTTGTAAAGAAACATGCAGAAGCTCAGGGTTCACATGAGCGCATGAAGACTCTGGCTGATAGATGTGTGCAAGCCTACAATGAGGCTGAGAAGTGCAAGGCCCTTGGGCGTCCTGGCATCGACCCCAGGATGGCCGCAAAGAAGAAGAAGAAGCCTACTACGGCTGAACCTGACGCACCAAGGCAGGAAGCGGTTCCTATTGTCTTCACAACTAAAATGACTGGCTCGAAGCCAAAAGCCGGTCAACAGCTTCAGAGCTCAAGAAGACAAGGACTGCTGAGGCTGAAGTCAGAAAGAGGAAACATTCTGAAGCCTCTCCAACTGCCCCCTCCAAGAAGAAGAGGAAGACCAAGAAAGATCGGGCAGCTCCCACAGAGCCCTTGATAGTTGAACCCATTTCTATGGTCTATCCTGAAGCTGAACGCCATGAACGCCAACTGACTATCCATGAGCCTGCTTCCACAGAGGCTCATGAAGCTGAAGACTTTCCAGCAGCTGATCCCATCGCTGCTGAAGACATTGGTCAACATTACAATGTAGAAGATGGTGCAGTCCTTCCTCAGAACAGCGAACTCATCAGCATTGGTCGTCCACTGACGCCAGTTGCACATGATGCTTCATGGGCAGATCGCCCACAAGAGGAAGAAGACTATGAGGTCCAACCCACTCCAACTCCACAGGCGTCGCCCGCGTTGCGCAGGCTTCGCAAAGGTCCAAGGCCTCAAGTCTCTGCTGAAGACAATCCAGCTGCATCAGCCGCAGAAGATGAAGTCCCACAAGTTGCCACTCCACTGCCCCACCAAGAAGCAGTTCTCAAGGAGAACGTGCTTGAAAATCTTGCGGCTGCCACAACCACCAATGAAGCTAATGTGGAGCCCTTCCCAACGGAAAAAGAAGACAGCGAAGCCACTGATCCTGTCACTTCTGTTCCTGAGTCTGCTGTCGGTCCACAGTTCGACTATCATGTTGAGCACAGGCCTCAGGTACAGAAGCCAATCCCAATATTGCCAAGGTTCCCAGGTCCTGCATCAGCACCTGGCTCCTTCAATATCAATGGCTTCAGGGCAGACAACACATTCTTCGATAGCTCCAGGAACCCCTACTCAAGGGAAAGGATATCATCTGATCGGTTCTGGAGCTATCCTCAGCGAAGCTATTACTCATACATTCTTTACAGCCAAGGTTGCATCTACCCACACAAGCGCCTTGACATTGAAGCCATAGTTGGTCTGCCTTGTCTGGAAGAAGCTTTGGATTGCTTCAAGGAAGTTGGACTGCTGCCGTTCGTTACTGACCAAGAGCATTGGAATGAAGAGTTGCTGCTCCAATTCTATGCCACACTTCACATCCGCGGGTACAGCAGAGATCCGAAGACTTGGGTCATGGAGTGGATGACCGGAAATGTTCATCACGAAGCCAATGCATTTGACATCATTGAGCTCACTAGTTTGCCCACTCCTGGCGATCTCTACGAGCATGGCTGTCAGCTGCATAGTGAAGCTATTGAGAGCATCTTTAAGAGGCCGGAACCTGATATGAGTCAGATTCTCAGCATGATGAAGCCATTGCCCCAAGATGCTGCTTATCCAACAGAGTTCTTCGTTGAAGACCTTGAGTATCTGCCATGAACCATCTATCACATCATCAGGTGAACTCTCTGGCCCATCAAAGGGCACTCTCCAAATGCCAAGCTTGAGGGTGCAATGAAGACTTTGGTCTTCTATATTCTTCATGGAAAATGCTTTAATGCACAAGACTTATTCATCCGCCAACTTGCTGCATCGGGCTCTGATCTGTTTGGCTTGAAGTTCTATGCCCCATGGGTAATGCGGCTAATTAAACTTCACTCCGATATCTCATATCAGCCATCTGCTCACAATCATAGGATTTTTCTGCCTGATGTGGATATCTCTACTGAAGCCATCTATCCTGAGCCTGCAAAGGAACCTCTAAGTCTTCAGAATGCAGAGCATCAGAGTTTCTCCCAGAACATTGAAGGAGTTGAAGCAGTCACTCAGGTGTATCCTTTGGCTGGCACTACACGTGGACCACACCCTGCATCTACTGAAGCCACTGATAGTACAACTGCTCCAAGACCCAAGAAGCGCACTCGTGTTCTCAACAACCGAGAGCTTCTTGTGGCTCTTCATCAGAAACAGGATAGGCATCATGACTGGCTGAAGCGTCAGATAAAAAGCCTCTTGGTGGAAGTTAATCGCATTCGCAATCTTGCCACCAAGAATGCTTTCGTTGCCCATGAAACCTGTCATCGTACATGGAAAGGGCTGACGATGATGTGTTCTGAAGATGATCTCCAAGAGGATGGCTTCACTGAGCGATTCAAGTTTGACTCCACACCTCCTCGAAGAGCTGTGCTGCTAGGAACTCCACCCCTTGAAGACTCTGAGTTCTCTTCATCTGCTGCAACAGTGACTGCCAGAGTTATCGAGGATGAAGATGATGCTACTTCACCACCACCTCCTTCAGCACGCGTCAACTCTGCTCCAAGCTCTTCAGCACCGCCAAACACCACCAACGACCCTGCTACTTCACCTAATCCGCATGGGAACGAGTAGATGCTCTATGTCTTCAAACCTTTTTGGTCCTTACTGACAAAAGGGGGAGAAGCATATGAGGTTGATAGTCTTCAAGCAGGTCCATATGGGCGGGTGCTTTATATTTTGCTTCGTGCTTACAACTCTCATTTTGCTACATTTGGTTCTTTGAGTTGTAACACTTAAACTCGATGGTCGTCTGCTACTTATCTGCCACTTTGTTTTGTGATGATAAATTCCGCATGTGCGATGATAAATTCCGCACTTAGATCATTCTACAAACGTCCATTTTCCATTATGCATGTCATTATCTTCATATACTTTCACATGCATAGTGGATTGTCATCATAAGTTGAAGTGGATCTCCACAAGTACAACCTGCCATGTGCATTTGCATTCCAAAAGCAAATTACCTATATGCACATCTTCAGGGGGAGCCCTTGCAACTTATGAAGACAATTCCTTATCCTTTACAATTTCACAGATTATATTCCCTGTTGAAAACTTCAACTAGTTTGTCATCAATCACCAAAAAGGGGGAGATTGTAAGTGCATCTAGTGCCACCCCTAGTTGGTTTTGGAGTATTGACGACAAACCTAGTTGAGGGACTAATGTGTTTGTGAGAATTGCAGGATAACACAGGTAGAAGTCCCTCATTGATTCGGTTTTCCTACCAGAGATGACCCCTAAAAATGTATGAAGACATTGAAGTCAAAGGTGGTATATGAAGATATTCACATTGAAGACTATGACAAAAGAAGACACGTTATGAAGCCTATGGAGCTCGAAGACTTAGATCTTTCGTAGTTCTTTTTCTTTTGTGTTGAGTCATAGGAACCACCGTACTGTTAAGTGGGGTCCAGGAGAACCAGTCAGAATGACTGAAGTGATACCTAAACCAAAAACCTATGTCTTCGAGTGAAGACAATGAGAGCGAATCTTGTCCAGAGCCGGACAAGTCAGCTTTGCTTGTAGCCCAAGTAAAGTTGCCATGAGAGTTTGAAATCTGACCATTGAGACACGTGTCAGTTCCTTAGTGACCCAGGGTCATTTCGGACAAATCAGGTTGGGTTGTCAAGTGGCTATAAATAGCCCACCCCCACAACTATAAACGGTTGGCTGCTCAGATTGAGAGTACAGCTTTTGTCGTTTGAGAGCAACCCACCTCGAAGCCTTTGAGAGAGAATTCCTTGCGAGGATAAAGCCCTAACCACCCAGAGCCAGAGAGAATTGGGCATCACTTAAGTCTTCTTGTCTGTGTGATCTAGAGACTTATTACACTTGAGGACTGTGCATCCTCCAGCCGGTTAGGCGTCGCGTTCTGAGCATCCAAGAGACATTGTGGATTGCCGGTGAATGAAGTCTGTGAAGGTTTGGGAGTCTACCTTGAAGACTTACCAGAGTGATTGGGCGAGGTGTGTGTGACCTTAGCTCAAGGGGAATACGGTGAGGACTGGGTGTCCTAAGTTGCGTGTTCAGGACTGGGTGTCCGGGACTGGGTGTCCGGGACTGTGTGTCCTAAGGTTTGAATACCTAGCTGCCCCAACCAGACGTACAATTGTCACAGCAACTGGAACTGGTCCAACAAATCATTGTCTTCAACGAGTCACTGGTTTCATCTTCCCTTCCCTTTACTTACTGTTGCTCCTTGTGAAGTCATTGTATGTTTGCACTATCTTTTGTCTTCACTGAGTGACTGCATGTTCTGTATGGCTTCATAATATCTTCCTACCTGATCCTTACTACATTGCTGCTATTAAGTCATTGTGCTTTCACTTCATTGAATACTTGACTATGGCTTGTCTAGTGTAGTCTACCTTCCGCTGCATGGTAATAGGTTTATTTCTATCGTTTGTCTTCATAACTTCCACATTTTGAAGACTTTCATAAAAATCGCCTATTCACCCCCCTCTAGTCGATATAACGCACTTTCACCGGTACTTCAATCCGGCCCATGATCCGACAGAGTTAGTTGGTAAGCTCTTCAGCCAAGTACGAGCTGTTCCTTCCAACATCATGGTGAAGTATTTAGCACATACCGCTTCATCCACATCTAACATCTCCATTGCCATCTCGTAACTTTCAACCCATGCCTCTGGTTGCAGATCGGCGGTGTAATTGGGTACCTTACGAGGTCCTTTGAAATCCTTGGGCAGTCGCACATTACGCAAAGCGGGGGTGAGACACGGCACCCCTAAGGAACTGAATACCACACCTGGCTCTACTGAAGCGGTAGGGTGAACCGGCATGGTTTGACGGGCTCCGTGCAGAGCTGCTAACTCGGCTTCTCGACGTGCGCGACCATGATCCACCACATCCTACGCATTAGCACCTCCCCGGCCGGGTTGTGCCCTCGCGGCGAGTTACGGCGACGTGCACTGCTTGACACGGCCGGTTCATCCTCAACGTGCCTGCTGTAGCTCTGGCTTGGACGGGGGGTGGAATGAATCCTCTCACGAATGTGCGAATAAGCATGCTGCTGGTTTAGAGCTGTTTGAACGAGATCTCTGGCCCGTCGTGCCTCAACCACTACTGGTGACTCGCCGTTGGTTGGGAGGGCTGCCAATCATGAAGCAGCGGCCATAATATTGTCCAACGGGTTGGAGTAATGCCCGGGAGGTGTTGGAACATACTGTGGCACGATGTTGTTCTGACGAGGCGGGTCCATCGTGCGTGACTGAACCGGCGCTCCTGTCCCTGGTGCCTCCGTCCGGTTTAATATTGGCTGGTTACTAGTTCCTGCTCCGGGCGTATTGAAGAGATTTCTTGGCTCATAGCTCGGCAGGAGATGCGATCGATATCTTCTTCTCATGACTTCCTCTGAAGCATTCTGATCCAGCCTAAGCCGATAGGCTTGAGCTTCCAACTCGGCCCGTTCTGTAGCCATCCTAGCATTCTCTGCCGCTAGGTCCGCTTTAGCCTGAGTTATCTGATCTTTCACCTTTGCGATCTCCACGTTGTGCTGATCTCGGGCTGCCGCGTCCACCTCTGCGGCCATCAATATTGCCAAAGCGTCGAACAAGTCAGACAGAACTTGAGCCGGGGGTGGCGCAGAGCTCCCTGCCCCCGCCGGCGTGGCTGTTGCTGAACCGGAGAGCAATGCTGCGGCGGTTGATGAGTGGGGCGCTGACTGTGTACCGGCCATGAAGATAGCGGCCCGGTTTGGCAGATCAGGGGAGTCCGGAATACTGTTACCCTCGGAGCCTCCACTAATCCGGCCATCCTGCAACTGATAGAGCGATTCGGTTTCTCCAGAAGATTCGTCATCAGAGCGTACTACGGTTTCTCCATCGGATGTCGGTCCGTCCTCATATTCTGCTCCATGAATGACACCTACGAAAACATGCTTTGCCATGGGCTAAACCGGGGAAGGGCTTGCACGCTGAGCCGTCTCGATGATGTCGGTGCAGCTGTCCGGCTCAGGGCCCGGTTCGCCAATCTTGCCGATGAAGACGTGAATCCCACCAAAGGGGACCCGGTACCCGTATTCGATTGAATCGGCCTCGGGGCCCCATCCCGCGTTGTTGATGTAGAGCTTGCCGCGACGACTCATCATCATCCGGCCCACAGCGTAGCTTGAGTCCATCAAAGCTATCCTTTAAGAACTCGAAACCATCATGCGCACGCCCCACGGTGGGCGCCAACTATCGTGGGTTTGTCACGACAGATGTCCTTATGAAAGGACTTAATCGTGGAGCCATCGCAACGGGTTAGCTTAAAGGGGTTAAACCGGACAAGGGGACACGGGGAGTTTTATACTAGTTCGGCCCCTTCGATGAAGGTAAAGCCTACGTCTAGTTGTGATTGGTATTGCTAGGGTTTCGATGACCAGGGAGCGAATCCGCTTTGACTGGCTGTCGAGTTGTTGTCTCTCGTCCCTAGACCGCTGCCGGGTCGTCCCTTTATATACATAGGTTGACGCCCGTCGGTTTATAGAGTCCTGAAACCGGATCATAAACGTGTCCGGTTCAGTCTCTATGCTTCCTATCTTACAATGCAAGTTACATAATAAGGTCGATTTACATCTACAAGCCTTAACTCGCCTTTGGGCCTTGGGCCTTCATAAAGCGCCATCATTCTTACGTCTTCATGGGCTTCTAACCTTCATAAAGTTAATCCGGCTACTCCTGGCCAGTTTACGCCCAGCAGTAATATCCCCAACAATACCAATCTTGGATGATGAGGCCAGCGAGGAAGGTGGGTCGTTAGACTCGAACTCCAAATCTTCAGGGTCTCGACTTCGTGGTTGCGGGACGACAACACCTACCCCTTTTGAAATGAACCTTGGGTGATGGGAGGTCCGTTGCGGAGCTCTCTCCGCTGATCTACACCCATGTTTGCAAGTGGATGCGCTGAGACCACACTGTGTGCTAGGGACTATCAAATCGTGCTTTGGTGCAGGATATCCATGGTACACTCGGGCCCACCGCCTTGGTGCAATACACTGAGATCTAGTGATGTCTTCGCCACATACCACTGAACGACGGGCCGTACGTGCTTACATGGAGTTGTACGAAACCCAGAATTTACACTGCCAAGTCATGCTACCTTACCCTCTTTCAAGGCTCGATCTCGGACCCCCACTGGCAACTCTCTTTTGAAGACCTGGGCTCCACTCCACATCGAAGTGTTCAACTGGCTAGCCCTCCAAAACCGTTGTTGGATGACGGACCGTCTTGCTCGTCATGGGCTTCCCTATGAGGAGCGGTGTGTTCTCTGCAACCAAGTCCCTAAGGACATGGAGCGACTCCTCATGAGTTGTTCTTTCTCGCATCGGGTATGGCACGAAGTGCTTTCCTGGTGCCGATCCACGCCGACACTGCCTTGCCCGGTGATGTGCTTCTTTGAGTGGTGGGTGTCTTCCTGCTCGCATGCCCCCATCATGCACCGCCAAGATCGATCATCCGTCATCATGCTCACGGCCTGGTCCATTCAGAGATATCGCAACATCTTCGACGGGCAGCAACCCTTCGTCTCGCATCTCGTGCATGATATCCAGGACGAGGCACACCTATGAGCCAAGGCCGACACCAAAGGAATGACCAGCCTCCTCCCGGAGACGTAGTTTTTTGTAAGTTGGGGCTGAGCAACTCTGGTCTTCCTGCTCTGTTCATCAAGCGTATATGTCTCATGATGCATCACCCACTGTATTTTTCACTTTCCTTCGAACAACTGGAAGACACACAAAGCTTTGCGATTCGTGAAAAAAATATCAAAGGTTGCTCGACCGTGCCAAATGCAGTTCAGCTCTGCCTTGTCTTCTGCTTATCCTCCACTCGATCTAGACCGTCCATTCCCCGAACCGGCGACGCGTCAAGCCTGCAGCCGGTCGTCGCCGGCCTTGCATCCGAAGGCAGCACGATAGTCACGTGCCATCCCGCGTCTCCCTCCCTCTACTCCCTCCGCAGCAAGCAAAGCAGGCCGGCACGCACCCGCAAGTCCTCACCTCCCCAACCCCCACTCCCGCGAGGGCGCGAGATCTCTCTCCCCCTCCCCCTCAGATCCGCCCCGCCGACACCGCCCGCCTCCCTCGCCGCCGCCGCCGCCGACGCCGCCATGTCGCACAACTACGGGGACACGATCCCGCTCCACCCGTCGTCGGCGCAGTCCGACATGGACGAGATCGAGAGCCTCATGTACGACGCGCCCTCCGCCACCGTCCTCCCCGCGCGGCCGCCCTCCCCGCCGCGCGCCTCCATCCCCATCTCCACCTCGCCTCCCCCGCCGTCCTCCAAGCCGCCCCTCCCCGCCTCCTCCGTCCCCATCTTCGTGCCCCAGGGGCCGACCCCCGCCCCGCCCGCGTCCGTCTCCGTTGCCATCGGCTCGGAAGGCTTCGGGCCCCCGCCCAACACGCTCACCGAGCCCGTCTGGGACACCGTCAAGCGCGACCTCGCACGCATCGTCAGCAACCTCAAGCTCGTCGTCTTCCCCAACCCCAACCGCGAGGACCCCGGCAAGGCGCTCAGGGACTGGGACCTCTGGGGCCCCTTCTTCTTCATCGTCTTCCTCGGCCTCACGCTGTCCTGGTCCGCCTCTGTTAAGAAGGTACCTGCTACCCCTTCCACAGCCAGATCTCGTGGTAGCTTTTGCATCGATTTGTGAGATTTAGCTCTTGCTTAGTTAGTCTTCGACTTCGTGATATCTCTAATTCACTATAGGTAGATCAGATTATACATTATTGAATTGTATGTTGCCATTCATGGTTAGTACTTGGAGGCAAGCGTCACAGTTATTATTCCCTTGCAAGCTCGATGTTGCCTAGGGGATAACTGAATCTGGTGTTGTACGACTGTATACTAGGTCTGCGGGGATGGGACTAGAACCATCAATCATAGTGCTGTATCCAATTAATTCCATTCTGTTATTTCCATGACTAAATCTAGACGAGGTATGAAACATGTGCTTATTCTGCTGTGGGTTTTCATGTGCCCATTTTAGCTCATTTTCACACTTCGATAATTACAATCATCATCAAAGGTGAACTCTGCTATAAGTGTTGAGGTTTCTATCTTATACTCCCTCCGTCCCAAAATAGGTGACTCAACTTTATGCTCCGTCCGTCCCAAAATAGGTGACTCAACGTTGTACTAACTTTACTTATTTTGAGACGGAGGGAGTATTAGCTATTCAGGTATCTCTTGTGCTCGATATTAGGGAATGCACTATGTTCTTGGTTCTAAATTGGTTTGGGGGCATCACAATGCTGAAACTTGATGTCCATGTGTACTAGTGGTGAATGATGAGCCAACATAATTTCATATTTAATCTCACAACCTTTGGTCCATTTTTTATGTTCTAAAATTATCTAGTGGACTAGTTATGGACTTGTCCTGAGCTGCAAGGTTTGTAGGTGATATTTCGACAAACTAGGTGGCAATACTAGTTATTTTATTACAGAATATGGTATAGCTGTACTGGATTCTGCGCCTAAAAAAATCACGTTCTCTTAGAACCTGTGAATGTCAATGCGAATCCGAATGTGTAGGCTCACTTCTAAGATTGGTTCTTACTGTGCAACAATGTGGCGTAGCCTTACTGGATTGCTTCTGGAACCTGGAGAGTGTCTGTATTATGGAGTGCTGTTTAGTGACAAAACAAATTACTAAAACTGCCCTTGTGCAAAATATGATCTCAATTGCTAATAATCTGAAAGACCCCTCTAATTCTGTATAGCCAAGTACATAATGTACTTTTGAACTTGCAGTAAATTTTTGTCGCATTGACACCTAGAAGAAACCAAATGTTTTGTCAATATTTTCTCTTGCAGAAGAGTGCTATGCTGCTTTTGCTTGAAAGAAATGTAATTGCATTTGGGAGTAGCAGGTTAGGTGGTTTTCCTGACTGAGGAGAAAGTATGCCAAAACACAATTATATTTCTCTGCTGTTTTTACCATGTTCAAATGTAAATATGCAAGGCATGTCATCTAATGTTGTGGGTATGGTGATTACATGATATGAAGAAAGCATGGCGTTTCAGTTATTTCCTCGTATATTTCTCTGTTACATTGAACATTATGGCTACAGATATATGGAATATTCACTTTTGAACCTTTTCTGATTTTGATTTCTCTATGTTGGCATATTAGCATTGTTATGTTATTTTCTTCCAGTGGCCAATATACTTGTATGTGTTGCTTATAGCTGTCCTCTCTCTTTGTAGTTTACAAGTTCTTCTTTGTTTCCTTCCGTGCAAAATGCTGATTTCTATGACGTTTGTGTTTGTAGTCTGAAGTATTTGCTGTCGCGTTTGCTGTGCTGGCAGCTGGGGCTATAATCTTAACACTAAATGTTCTGCTTCTGGTAAGCAATGCCTCTCACACACAAAGAACACTTGTTTGATCCAAACTATACCTGCTGTGGAATTTTGTAACGAGTTGTTGCTGTCTCCCTGCAGGGTGGGCACATCATCTTCTTCCAAAGTCTCAGTCTCCTTGGCTATTGTTTGTTTCCTCTGGATGTTGGAGCCCTAATTTGCTTGCTGAAGGACAATGTCATACTAAAGATCATCGTGGTGACAGTCACACTGGCGTGGAGCTCCTGGGCTGCCTACCCATTCATGAGCGCTGCTGTGAACCCAAGGAGAAAGGCTCTGGCCATATATCCCGTATTCCTCATGTACATCTCGGTGGGGTTCCTCATAATTGCCATAGATTAGCCCCTGGGGTGAGCAATGTAGTAACATCTGAAATGTTGAAATTTTCCCCGTTGTACCGGCGGAACGTATACAGGCTTGAATATACTCTGTCCCCCCTATGGAGCCCTTTTGGATTGTTCTGTTGAGAACCTGGCCTTCACATGAGCAAGAGACATAAGGCTGTAAAATTAGTCAAAAATTATATATGTTGGTCTACTGTTGTAAAGGGCATCTCGTGCTTTGGACCACGTAATTGACTATATCAAACTTTCCGACTTCTTCAACTGCTGATATATGATGTTGGAGGGAATTAAATGTCAAGAAAAAAATTCTAAGGCAACTAGATAATTCATCTGGTTGTCCTTGGAATCTGCTATGGTGATATGCCCGTTTTTATTGTTAAACTATTTTTCCCCAACTTGTTTGGGACTGGAAGATTTTGTTGTTGTTGGTGGTGTGTTACTTGGGCTGTATGTGACTGAAAAGTTTTGTTGTTGTTTGCTTTTGTTTCGTGCTGGTATTGTCTAACTTCTGTCATATCTGTGTTGTGGCCTGGCATTTTATATTGTAGTTAGTGATGCCTGTTCTGGCCGTGTCCTAGCGTTGCACACCAACCTTATTACCAGGAGCCAAAACGGATTTGGTTGCATGTGGTCGCGAGGAAATCATGTGCCGGGCTACTACATTTCCTGGCATTTGGATTGATGGTGCCATTTTTTTTTTTGAACGGGATTGATGGTGCCATCAGTGCGAACTTTCGGCCGAAAGGCGAACGTGGTCACCGCGGATTTGGGACAAGAGAGCCGCGCGAGAAGGGAACTCCGGATGGCGTGCTGCCTTCTTCAGTTCAGCCCGTGGAAGTGGAAGCGGAAGCGGAAGCGGCAGTCTGCATCGGTACGCGGCGGATGCGGACACTGCTTATCGCTTTCCCGCTGGTAAGACGCGCGCGTGGACCGTGCGCAAAGGGGGCACTTCGCGCCAGTGGAGGCTTTCATCTGACAATGGCCATCGCCGGAGCCGGCTATCGTCGCCTTTCTTTCTGGGAAATGCTGAAAATCTCACGTCAGATTTATAAGCATGGCAAATCAAACGTTTTTTATGACAAATTATGTTGTCGTAAGCATGACAACTTCTAGCAAAAAAAAAACTGAACATGGCGAGGATTAGTCATACTTGCTAAAGGAAATTGCCATCCTAGCCACAACATAATTTGCCATCTTAAAAGTTCGATTGCCATGCCAAAAAAATGATGTTTGATTCTGTTTTGTCTGCGTACTGCATAAGCCGGACCACGATGCATCTGCCCTAAAAAATCCGACTGTCTGCTATTCCATCCTTTCCGGTTTATAGGGCTTATATCAAAATTTTAGTTTTTCTATTTTATAAGGCTCAATTTGGTTGTTTTCCATCACATGTTCAGATTCCAAGGTGCATTAAATCATTGCATGCAAGTATTAAGAGAAAATTGACCAATGCATGTAATTTATGTATGCATGCATTACAATTAATGCATTGGTAAACATACTTTTTTGAGAAAAACAAGAGCATTAATTGGGTGCTTTTGCAAACTACAAAAAGTATTCCACCCCTCATCATCTACCTTGATTGGTGAGATTTTTGAATTGAACCTTATAAACCGGAAAGGAGGAAGTACAACAATGTTTACCTGGCTTTGGCGAGGGAGGGGCGATAACGACGGCGTGCCTTCAGCTCGCTACAGTGATTGTAGTCGTCGCTCCGTGGTCTATGGACCTGAATGTAAATTTTACTTCTAGTGTTCTTTGTACTATGTTGATAATTGATGAATTGATCGAAAGTTTTCTCAGAAAAAAAACAGGTAAAATCTCATGAACTGCAGATACCGGCACTTTCTGAACTTCTGATGAACTGAACAAGGCAAAGAGAAGAACATGCACAGCAATTCAGACAGATCGGTCTTTGCCTCTCTAGTAGAAACCCAAATCGCCAATTAACCCCATGAACAAAGCAGAGAAAACAACACGCACAGCAATCCACAGTTCCAAAACATCCGAATAAAGCGTTCTAAAACTCATGGGCTCGGTTTATTTGTTCTTGAACGCCGGTGGGTGCGTGGAGTCGGTCAGATCAGGCGACCGAGGGGAGGATCCACACGGGCTCCACCTCCACGGAGTGCCCGCCCGCGATGGCCACCACCGCCGTCTCCCGGTCCCCCAGCGAGTACACGCCGATGGCGTGCGGCACCATCAGCTCCACGTCCCGCCGCGCGAAGTAGACGCAGTTCTCCCGGACCCCCGCCGTCGCCGGCGCCGCCGCCGACGCCACCGACCCCAGGAACACCGCCCTCCCGGGGAGCTCCGTCACCGACTCCCACTTGCACCCCTCCGGCCGGAACCGGCTCACCTCCACCTCCACGTCCGCCGAGTCCCGCACCACGCTGTACAGCTTCTTCACCAGCAGGAGCTCCCCGTCCGACTCCAGCAGGTACCGCACCCGCCGCTCCAGCCGGTTCAGAGGGTTGGCGTCCTTCCCGCGCAGCTCCGACACGGCCGCCACGCGCGCGCGGAGGTCGACACGGTACGCCAGGACCGTGCCGTCGTCGCCCAGCGCGCACAGCCGCCCCCGCCACAACGCCACGTCCCGGAACCCGCCGTGCGGCCCCCCGGCGGCGATCGTGATCCAGGCGCCGCCAGACACGTCCGGCTGGAGCAGCGCCACCGTGCCGGCGCGGCCCAGCACGGCGGCCACCCAGCCAAGCGAGGTGGGCGGCGCGGACAGCACGATCTTGGCCACCGGGAACACGGGGGACCGCGGCAGGGGCACGGATTGGCCGGAGAAGAGGTTGCGGAGCTCGATCGCCCGCTCCTCGTCGAAGGCCATGGCGAGCCAGCCGCCGATCTGGCCGCAGCACCGGCCGGAGCTGAGGCGGTCGGGGAGGGCGAAAGGCAGGATCTCGCGGCGGTGGAGGCTGAAGAAGGCGAGGCCGCCGCAGGAGCCGGGGCGCCGGAGCAGGAGGCGCGGGGCCTCGAAGGGGAGGTCAGCCGAGATCGAAGCTCGCGCGCACGAGCGCCAAGAGGAGCAGACGAGGCGGACGGCGACACGGTCGAGCGGGGCGAGCCGCCCTAGGACGCTCTCCAGGAGCTCCGGCGGGAGATCCGGCCAGGCGGACTGCCCCCCGCCCAGCTGCCGCCGGTGGGGATTGTACGGTGAGGCCATCACACTTTCACACCCTCTTCCGTCCGGCAGGAGATTTCCTCCCACCCTTGTCCGTTTCATGGTTTTCTCCCGACAGAAGTGCACATTACCCTCAGCCTTTTTTTTTCCTCTATCAACGAATTCATTTTCTTTTTCTTTTTGAGGGTGAACGAATTAAATTGTTATTGCACATCTAAGAGCATCTCCAACAGCCGCCCAACGCGCGGCGCGCTAAAAACCAGTTTGCAGCGCGCCGATCATCTGGTTTGGCGTGGCGAGTAGCGCTGACTCCAGCAGCCGCGATAAAATGCAGCGCGCGTAGCTCCAACAGCACGCGTGCATAGATATTTTGTCATAGTCATAGCATAGATAAAAAACGATACAAAGATATTTTACATAGTTCATGGCATAGACAGATAAAAAGAACTACGGTACAAGTACATAATTAAACTACAACTACGGTGCAACTAGAACTACTCCGAGTCGTCCTCATCATCACCTTCGCTGGTGTTGTCTGAGGTAGAGAGCCAGATGTTATCCCAACGCTCATCGTCTGACGAGAAGAACGACTTTCCAACGGCGTCAACGAGATCGCACCGCGATATGGCCAGTGCCTTCCGCCGACGTCGGTCCGCCCGCTCCGCGCGGCGCCTTGCCGTCCTCTCCGCCCAGAAGGCGCGCTCGTTGGCGACGTCCTCTGGGTGGCGCCGGTGCCACTCCGCCATGGCTCGCTTGTCCTCCTCGGCGATGAGGAGCCGGCGCTGCCGCCGACGGTGCTCCGCACGGTCCAGGTCCGTGATAAGACGAGGAGGAGGGGCGACGGCCTGCGCTTGCTCATGCGTGTAGACGTCGTGGAAGTTCACCTACAAGCGATGCCTCTCTAGGTGCCACGCCACCGCGTCGTACGCGCAGGCGGCCTCGTGCGGGATCTCGAACGTGCCGAGGCTGAGGCGGACGTCGCCGGACCGGATCTCAGCGTAGTACGCGCCGGAGGGGCGCCCGCGGACGCCGCGGTAGCCCGAAGATGACCGGCGGCGCGACGGCATGTTGGCGCGGTGGTGGCAGGGCGCTGAAGCGGCGAGGAAGCAGAGGAAGCGGCGAGAAAGCAGTGGAAGCGGCGAGGTGGCGGGGGAAATGCGCGCGTGGCAGTGTGGAGCACCGCGTGGCGAGTGCCGCAATTTATAGGGGCGCCAGAAGTGGTGCGCCAAATCTACCGCGCGACCGACAACTTTCTCCCCCGCGCGCGCAAACGTTTACCGCGCGCGCTTGTTTCCCACCTCCGCTGGAGCACGCGAAAACTTTCCGCGCGCGCTAAATGGGCATTTTACCCCGCGCGCGCATCTTTTGGCGCGGCTGTTGGAGATGCTCTAAGAGCATCTACAACCGGACTTGACTAATCCGACACCTCAAACGCCCGCGGGCTCGTCCGCCACCGACCGGTCAAGGCTAAAATTTTAACCTATCTCAAATCCATACAAACTCATGCAACTACGTAAACGATGCATTACACACATTGTTTGGCTACTACATCACTAATATGCCATAGACTACCAAAATTTGGTATGTTTTGCTATGATGGAGAAGATCATCCACGGCTGCCCATCCCCTTCCCGGCGCCCTTGCCGTCCTTCTTGCAAAAGTACTGATCGAAGACGCAGTACGGATCGAGTCAGATCTACTCGTCGCCGGAGCTGTCTGACCCGTCGTTGTCCTCCTTGGGTGACAGCCCGACCATTGCACGGACCGCCCAATTCTGCTCTCGAGCGAGGGCACACATGTTCCTCTGCTGTCGCTTCTTTACAATGTGGCACGAATGGCTTCTTCCTATGCAGCCGCTCGCGCCACATCATCATCCACCTCCTCCGGCGCCATGTCGGCAGCGAGGCGGGCTTCCGCCGCCCTTATTCTCTCCTTCCCACGGCGGGCACACCGGTCCCAGTGGGACTCATACTCCGTCGGAACGGGGATAGGGAAGGAAAGATTTGAAGGCTCTCGGGACCCCGGTGATCCAGCCCCGGAGGATTTGAGGGCCTGATGCGCCAACGCTATGGAGTCGCACCAGACAGATCGTGTTGTCGGTTGGGTGCTGTCCTCCCGGGAGTGGCAGAGTGCAATGCGGATGACCATTGCCTCCTCCAACCCGCATGGGATGACCACCAGTCGACGGATCCAGATTGGTCGGAGTCAGATCCGCTGCCCGCCATGCCGGAGAAGGCCGGAGATCGCCGTGCGAGAGCTTGGGTGTGAAGGAAATATGCCCTAGAGGCAATAATAAAGTTATTATTTATTTCCTTATATCATGATAAATGTTTATTATTCATGCTAGAATTGTATTAACCGGAAACATAATACATGTGTGAATACATAGACAAACAGAGTGTCACTAGTATGCCTCTACTTGACTAGCTCGTTGATCAAAGATGGTTATGTTGAAAGTGCAACTATCCCTAGGTGGTTTTGGTAATTCCTAACAACATATAGTTCATTGAGCTAATGCCATTTCAAGATTAATATCTCAAGAAAGCTCAATGTTTGGCATGGCATGGATGAGAAAAGTGGACCCCTCAAAATGATAAGGACAAAAGGATTGGCTCAAGACTCTACATTTTCTATTTTAGTGATTCAAGATCACATTGAGTCTATAGGAAAAGCCAATACTATCAAGGAGGGATGAGGTGTTGCTTAATGAGGCTCTTGCTCAAAATGCTTAGTGATATGCTCCAAAGCCCTCAACTACTTTCTCACATCCACATATAACCTAAACCAAAAGTCAAACTCGGCCCCACCGACTCTTTCTATCTGGTGCCACCGAGTTCAAATGTCATAGCCACTGCCACAAACCCTAGGTAAATCGGTCTCACCGATAGGGATCTCGGTCCCACCGAGATTGCAATGTAAACTCTCTATTTCCCCTTCGTAACGTTTCGGTCTCACCGAAATGAGCGATCGGTCCCACCGAGTTTACCTGACCAACTCTCTGGTTAGCTTATTACCAAAATCGGTCTCACCGAGTTTGTGTAATCAGTCTCACCCAGATTACGTTATGCCCTAACCCTAACCATATCGGTCCTCCGAGTTGCATGTCGGTCCCACCGAAAACCCTAACGGTCACTAGCTTTGCTGAATCGGTCCGACCGAGTTTAACTATTCGGTCCCACCGAGATTGGCAAGTTGTGTGTAACGGTTAGATTTTGTGTGGAGGCTATATATACCCCTTCACCACCTCTTCATTCGTGGAGAGAGCCATCAGAACAAACCTACACTTCCAACTTACCTTTTTCTGAGAGAGAACCACCTACACTTGTGTTGAGGCCAAGATATTCCATTCTTACCATATGAATCTTGATCTCTAGCCTTCCCCAAGTTGCTTTCCACTCAAATCCTCTTTCCACAAAATCCATATCCTATGAGAGAGAGTTGAGTGTTGGGCAGACTATCATTTGAAGCACAAGAGCAAGGAGTTCATCATCAACACACCATTTGTTACTTCTTGGAGAGTGGTGTCTCATAGATTGGCTAGATGTCACTTGGGAGCCTCCAACAAGATTGTGGAGTTGAACCAAGGAGTTTGTAAGGGCAAGGAGATCTCCTACTTCGTGAAGATCTACCGCTAGTGAGGCAAGTCCTTCGTGGGTGATGGCCATGGTGGGATATACAAGGTTGCTTCTTCGTGGACCCTTCGTGGGTGGAGCCCTCCGTGGACTCTGATACGTCTCCAACATATCTATAATTTTTGATTGCTCCATGCTACTTTATCTACTATTTTAGGCAATATTGGGCTTTATTATCCACTTTTATATTACTTTTGGGACTAACCTATTAATCGGAGGCCCAACCCAGATTTGCTGTTTTATGCCTATTTCAGTGTTTCGAGGAAAAGGAATATCAGACGGAGTCAAAACGGAACGAAATCAACTGGAGAAGTTATTTTTGGAAGGAAACCCACCTGATGGACTTGGACCCCACGTCAGAAGATATGGGAGGTGCTCACGAGGGTGGGGGGCGCGCCCTCCCCCCTGGGCGCGCCCCCTGCCTCGTGGGGCCCTTGTAGCTCCACCGACGTTCTCCCTCCATCCATATATACCTACGTACCCTAAAACTTCCAGAACATAAGAAAAATCGGGAGTTCCGCCACCGCAAGCCTCCAGAACCACCAAAAACCAATCGGGACCCCTTTCCGGTACCCTACCGGAGGGGGGATCCATCACCGGTGGCCATCTTCATCATCCCGGCGCTCTCCATGACGAGGAGGGAGTAGTTTTCCCTCGGGGCTGAGGGTATGTACCAGTAGCTATGTGTTTGATCTCTCTCTCTCGTGTTTCTCTCGTGTTCCTCTATGGCACGATCTTTATGTATCCCGAGCTTTGCTATTGTAGTTGGATCTTATGTTTCTTCTCCCCCTCTACTCTCTTGTGATGAATTGAGTTTCCCCTTTGAAGTTATCTTATCGGATTGAGTCTTTTATGAACACTTGATGTATGTCTTGCCGTGCTTATCTGTGGTGACAATGGGATATCACGTGCCACTTGATGTATGTTTTGGTGACCAACTTGCGGGTTTCGCCCATGAACCTATGCATAGGGGTTGGCACACGTTCTTGATTCTCCGGTAGAAACTTTGGGGCATTATTTGAAGTACTTTTATGTTGGTTGGATAAATCTGAGATTGTGTGATGCATATCATATAATCATGCCCACGGATACTTGAGGTGACAATGGAGTATCTAGGTGACATTAGGGTTTTGGTTGATTTGTATCTTAAGGTGTTATTCTAGTAAAAACTCCAGGGTTGTTTGTGACACTTATAGGAATAGCCCAACGGATTGATTTGAAAGAATAACTTTGAGGTGGTTTCGTACCCTACCATAATCTCTACGTTTGTTCTCCGCTATTAGTGGCTTCAGAGTGACTCTTTGTTGCATGTTGAGGGCTCGTTATATGATCTATCTATGTTATTATTGTTGAGAGAATTTGCACTAGTGAAAGTATGAACCCTAGGCCTTGTTTCCTATCATTGCAATACCGTTTACGCTCACTTTTACCACTCGCTACCTTGCTGTTTTTATATTTTCAGTTTACAAAAACCTATATCTACTATCCATATTGCACTTGTATCACCATCTCTTTGCCGAACTAGTGCACCTATACAATTTACCATTGTATTGGGTGTGTTGGGGACACAAGAGACTCTTTGTTATTTGGTTGCAGGGTTGCTTGAGAGAGACCATATTCATCCTACGCCTCCTACGGATTGATAAACCTTAGGTCATCCACTTGAGGGAAATTTGCTACTGTCCTACAAACCTGTGCACCTGCAGGCCCAACAACGTCTACAAGAAGAAGGTTGTGTAGTAGACATCAAGCTCTTTTCTGGCACCGTTGCCGGGGAGGTGAGTGCTTGAAGGTATATCTTTAGATCTTGCAATCGAGTTTTTTAGTTTCTTATTTTATCACTAGTTTAGTTTATAAAAGAAAATTACAAAAAAATGGAATTGAGTCTACCTCATACGCTTCACCTTTTTAATATCTTTCGTAAGTATGATGGAAAGGATAATTGTGCTCAAGTGCTAGAAGAAGAAATCTATAAAATATGTGGCACTAAATATTTGAATGATGAGCATGATTGCAATGTTGTTCGTATGAATTCCTTGAATATCCATGATGCTAATGATATGCAAAGCCACAAGCTTGGGAAAGCTATGTTTGATGAAGATGATATTTTTTGTCCCCCAAGCTTTGATGAGCAAATTTACTATGATGAAAGAATGCGTTCTATCTATGATGATTATTGTGATGACACGTATGCTATAAAGAATAATGATAACCATGAAACTTGTCATCTTGATCTTAATTTTCAATCACATGATAGCTATTTTGTTGAGTTTGCTCCCACTATTATTCATGAGAAGAATTTTGCTTATGTGGAGAGTAGTAAATTTTCTATGCTTGTAGATCATGAAAATAATGCTTTAGGTGCTGGTTATATTGTTGAATTCATTCATTATGCTACTGAAAATTATTATGAGGGAGGAATATATGCTTGTAGGAATTGCAATAATATCAAGTTTCCTCTCTATGTGCTTAAATTTTTGAAGCTATGCTTGTTTTACCTTCCTATGCAAGTTGATTCTTGTCCCCACAAGTTGTTTTCTCACAAAATACCTATGCATAGGAAGTGGGTTAGACTTAAATGTGCTAGTCATATTCTTCATGATGCTCTCTTTATGTTACAATTCTTATCTTTTATGTGAGCATCATTAAAATCATCATGCCTAGCTAGGGGCGTTAAACAATAGCGCTTGTTGGAAGGCAACCCAATTTTATTTTTGTTCCTTGACTTTTGTTCCTGTTTAGTAATAAATAATCCATCTAGATTCTGTTTAGATGTGGTTTTATCTTTTAATTAGTGTTTGTGCCAAGTTAAACCTATTAGATCTTTTTGGAAGATAGTTATTTGATCTTGCTGTAATTTCCAGAATCTTTGCGCTCAGTGCCCGAATTGTCAAAAATCACCAGAACGTGATAAAATAGTGATTCCAATTGCTTCTGATCAATAAACAAATTTCCCAGATCGTCTAATTTTGGTAGAAGTTTTTGGGTTCCAGAAGTTTGCGTTAGTAACAGATTACTACATACTGTTCTGTTTTTGACAGATTCTGTTTTGCGTGTGTTGTTTGCTTATTTTGATGAATCTATAGCTAGTAAAATAGTTTATAAACAATAGAGAAGTTGGAATACAGTAGGTTTAACACCAATACAAATAAAGAACAAGTTCACTATAGTACCTTAAAGTAATCTTTTGCTTTCTTTCTCTAACGGAGCTCACGAGATTTCTATTGAGTTTTGTGTTGTGAAGTTTTCAAGTTTTGGGTGAATTCTTTTGATAGATTATGGAACAAGGAGTGGCAAGAGCCTAAGCTTGGGGATGCCCATGGCACCCCCAAGATAATCCAAGGACACCAAAAAGTCAAAGCTTGGGGATGCTCCGGAAGGCATCCCCTCTTTTGTCCACTTCCATCGGTAATTTACTTGGAGCTATATTTTTATTTATCACATGATATGTGTTTTGCTTGGAGCGTCTTGTATTATTTGTGTCTTTGCTTGTTAGTCTACCACAATCATCCTTGCTGTACACACCTTTTGAGAGAGCCATGTATGAATTGAAATTTGTTAGTTTACTCTATGTGCTTCACTTATATCTTTTTGAGCGTGATAATTTTTGCTCTAGTGCTTCACTTAGATCTTTTAGAGCATGGTGGTGGTTTGTTTTAAAGAAACTTGATCTCTCATGCTTCACTTAGATTATTTTGAGAGTCGTTAATAGCATGGTAATTTGCTTAATGTTAATATACTTGGTATTCAAGATATGTGAAAATTTCTTTTTAGTGGGTTGAATACTAAGATAAGTTTGATGCTTGATAATTGTTTTGAGATATGGAGGTGATAATATCATAGTCGTGCTAGTTGAGTAGTTGTGAATTTGAGAAATACTTGTGTTGAAGTTAGCAAGTCCCGTAGCATGCACGTATGGTTAAAGTTGTGTAACAAATTTGAAGCATGAAGTGTACCTGGCTTGTGCATCCTTATGAGTGGCGGTCGGGGACGAGCGATTGTCTTTTCCTACCAATCTATCCCCCTAGGAGCATGCGCGTAGTACTTGATTTTTGATGACTTCTAAATTTTTGCAATAATTATATGAGTTCTTTTGACTAATGTTGAGTCCATGGATTATACGCACTTTTACCTTTCCGTCATTTGCTAGCCTCTTCGGTACCGTGCATTGCCCTTTCTCACATTGAGAGTTGGTGCAAACTTCACCGGTGCATCCAAACCCCGTGATATGATACGCTCTTTCACACATAAACCTCCCTAAATCTTCCTCAAAACAGCCACCATACCTACCTATCATGGCATTTCCATAGCCATTCCGAGATATATTGCCATGCAACTTCCATCATCATCATCATGACATGCTTTACTTTTGTCATATTGCCATTGCATGATCTTGTAGTTGACATCGTATTTGTGGCAAAGCCACCATGCATTATTTTTCATACATGTCACTCTTGATTCATTGCACCATCCCGGTACACCGCCGGAGGCATTCATATAGAGTCATATCTTGTTCTAGTATTGAGTTGTAATCATTATGTTGTAATCAATAGAAGTGTGATGATCATCATTATTAGAGCATTGCCCAATCAAAAAAAAGAGAAAGGCCAAAAAGAAAAAAAGAAAGGCCCAAAAAAGAAGGAGGAAATAAAAGGGCAATGCTACTATCTCTTTTTCCACACTTGTGCTTCAAAGTAGCACCTTGATTTTCATATAGTGAGTCTCATAAGTTGTCTTGTTCATACTAGTGGGAATTTTTAATTATAGAACTTGCTTGTATATTCCAACGATGGGCTTCCTCAAAATGCCCTAGGTCTTCATGAGAAAGCAAGTTGGATGCACACCCACTAGTTTTCTTTTGTTGAGCATTCTTAGCTCTAGTGCATCCGTTGCATGGCAATCCCTACTCCTTGCATTAACATCAATTGATGGGCATATCCATAGCTCATTGATTAGCCTCGTTGAGGTGAGACTTTCTCCTTTTTTGTCTTCTCCACACAATCCCCATCATCATATTCTATACCACCCATAGTGCTATGTCCATGGCTCGCGCTCATGTATTGCGTGAAGGTTGAAAAAGTTTGAGATTATTTGAGTATGAAACAATTGCTTGGCTTGTCATCGGGGGTATAGAAGTTGGGAAAATCTTTGTGTGACGAAAATGAAGCATAGCCTAACTATATGATTTTGTAGGGATGAACTTCCTTTGGCCATGTTATTTTGAGATGACATAATTGTTTGATTAGTATGCTTGAAGTATTATCATTTTTATGTCAATATGAACTTTTGTCTTGAACCTTTCGGATCTGAATATTCATACCATGATTAAGAAGATTTACATTGAAATTATGCCAAAGTATCACTCCGCATCAAAAATTCTCTTTTTATCATTTACCTACTCGAGGACGAGCAGGAATTAAGCTTGGGGATGCTTGATACGTCTCCAACGTATCTATAATTTTTGATTGCTCCATGCTACTTTATCTACTATTTTAGGCAATATTGGGCTTTATTATCCACTTTTATATTACTTTTGGGACTAACCTATTAACCGGAGGCCCAACCCAGATTTGCTATTTTATGCCTATTTTAGTGTTTCGAGGAAAAGGAATATCAGACGGAGTCAAAACGGAACGAAATCAACTGGAGAAGTTATTTTTGGAAGGAAACCCACCTGATGGACTTGGACCCCACGTCAGAAGATACAGGAGGTGCTCACGAGGGTGGGGGGCGCGCCCTCCCCCCTGGGCACGCCCCCTGCCTCGTGGGGCCCTCGTAGCTCCACCGACGTTCTCCCTCCATCCATATATACCTACGTACCCTAAAACTTCCAGAACAGAAGATAGATCGGGAGTTCCATCGCCGCAAGCCTCCAGAACCACCAAAAACCAATCGGGACCCCTTTCCGGTACCCTGCCGGAGGGGGGATCCATCACCGGTGGCCATCTTCATCATCCCAGTGCTCTCCATGATGAGGAGGGAGTAGTTTTCCCTCGGGGCTGAGGGTATGTACCAGTAGCTATGTGTTTGATCTCTCTCTCTCTCTTATGTTCTCTCTCGTGTTCCTCTATGGCACGATCTTGATGTATCCCGAGCTTTGCTATTGTAGTTGGATCTTATGTTTCTTCTCCCCTCTACTCTCTCGTGATGAATTAAGTTTCCCCTTTGAAGTTATCTTATCGGATTGAGTCTTTTATGAACACTTGATGTATGTCTTGCCGTGCTTATCTGTGGTGACAATGGGATATCACGTGCCACTTGATGTATGTTTTGGTGACCAACTTGCGGGTTCCGCCCATGAACCTATGCATAGGGGTTGGCACACGTTCTTGATTCTCCGATAGAAACTTTGGGGCACTATTTGAAGTACTTTTATGTTGGTTGGATAAATCTGAGATTGTGTGATGCATATCGTATAATCATGCCCACGGATACTTGAGGTGACAATGGAGTATCTAGGTGACATTAGGGTTTTGGTTGATTTGTATCTTAAGGTGTTATTCTAGTAAAAACTCCAGGGTTATTTGTGACACTTATAGGAATAGCCCAACGGATTGATTTGAAAGAATAACTTTGAGGTGGTTTCGTACCCTACCATAATCTCTACGTTTGTTCTCCGCTATTAGTGGCTTCGGAGTGACTCTTTGTTGCCTGTTGAGGGCTCGTTATATGATCTATCTATGTTATTATTGTTGAGAGAACTTGCACTAGTGAAAGTATGAACCCTAGGCCTTGTTTCCTATCATTGCAATACCGTTTACGCTCACTTTTACCACTCGCTACCTTGCTGTTTTTATATTTTCAGTTTACAAAAACCTATATGTACTATCCATATTGCACTTGTATCACCATCTCTTCGCCGAACTAGTGCACCTATACAATTTACCATTGTATTGGGTGTGTTGGGGACACAAGAGACTCTTTGTTATTTGGTTGCAGGGTTGCTTGAGAGAGACCATCTTCATCCTACGCCTCCTACGGATTGATAAACCTTAGGTCATCCACTTGAGGGAAATTTGCTACTGTCCTACAAACCTGTGCACTTGCAGGCCCAACAACGTCTACAAGAAGAAGGTTGTGTAGTAGACATCAGACTCGCGTAGACGTTACCCTTTGTGGGTTGAAGTCTCCATCAACGTGGATGTACGATAGCACCACCTATGGGAACCACGACAAAAACATCCGTGTCTCCTATTGCGTTTGAATCCTCCAAACCCTTCTCTTTACATTCTTGCAAGTTGCATGCTTTACTTTCCGCTGCTCATATACTCTTTGCATGCTTGCTTGAATTGTGTTAAGATTGCTTGACTTGTCCAAAGTTGCTAAAATTTGTCAAGAACTAAAATTGGAAAAAGGATAAGTTTTTATTTAGTCAAGTAGTCTAATCACCCCCCCTCTAGACATACTTTCGATCCTACAAGTGGTATCAGAGCTTTGTTCTCCAATTGCTTTGATTTCCATAACTTTTGGTTGTCATAGCCTTGGTTTCACAACCTAGGAGAGTATGGCATCTAGCGAGGGAAATTACCACCGTAGAGGTCCTTACTTTGATGGTACAAATTTTGCTAGTTGGAAGCATAAGATGAAAATGCATATTCTTGGCATAACCCCGCCGTATGGGCTATTGTGTGTATTGGTTTGCAAGGTGAATTCTTTGATGGGAGAGAACCAAACCGTGAAGCTACCGCGGAAGAGTTGAAGATGCTGCAATACAATGCTCAAGCTTGTGATATCCTCTTCAACGGATTGTGCCCCGAAGAATTCAACAAAATCAGCCGTCTTGAGAATGCAAAGGAAATTTGGGATACTTTGGTTGATATGCATGAAGGTACCGACTCCACCAAGGAATCCAAGTTGGATGTGCTTCAAAGTCAGCTTGACAAGTTCAAAATCAAGGATGGTGAAGTGTTGCTGAAATGTACTCTAGGCTTGCTCTTATCACAAATGAGATCGCCGGCTTAGGAAGTGAAGAAATGACCGACAAATTCATCATCAAGAAGATCCTAAGAGCTTTGGACGGAAAATATGATACCGTATGCACGTTGATCCAAATGATGCCCAATTACAAAGATCTCAAGCCAACGGAAGTCATTGGAAGAATTGTTGCTCATGAGATGTCACTCAAGGATAAGGAGGAGCTACATAACAAGTCAAGTGGTGGTTACAAAGCCTCATGTGAAGCTCCCACATCATCAAGTGATAAACAAACCTTCAATGAAGAATTGAGCCTAATGGTGAAGAACTTCAACAAGTTCTACAAGAGTAGAAGCAAAGAGAGAAGTTCCAAGTCAAGGTCCTATAATGACAAAAGATCTTCCAGTCGAGAGCGAAATTGCTACAATTATGGAAGACCCGGACACTATTCCAATGAGTGTACGACACCCTACAAAAGAAGAGAAGATTCTCCAAAAATAAGAAGTAGAAGAGAAGAATCACCATCAAGAGATAGAAGGAGTAGAGATGATCGTTATGAACGAAGAACATCCCGGAGAAGCAAAGATTCGGAAAGGAAGGACAAGTCATCAAGGAGCTACACAAAACAAAGACATCAAGATCATGTTGGTGAACGGGTATCCGACTCCGACTCCGACAATCACTTCGAGAGAAGCTATCACTCCGACTCCGAATATACTCAAGATGAAGGTGTTGCCAGTCTAGCACTTGTGTCAACCAACTCCTACGACATATTTGATTCACCAAATGAAGGACTTGGAAGATGCTTCATGGCTAAAGGCCTAAAGGTATCACACCCCGAGTATGTTGATTTCAATAGTGATGAAGATGACTTGTTAGGTGATGATGATTTACTTGTTGACAACTCTAGTGATGAATACTATGATGAAACGTCAATTAATCATGCTAATCAAGATAAAACAAATGACAATGATAAGGAGAAGATTGAGTTTCTAACTAAAGAACTAAACACTCTTAAGTTAGCTCATGAAACTATCTTAGGAGATCATTGAGAACTTTTAAGGACTCATGAGAAATTACGTTTTGAAAAGCTCAACCTTGAGCAAGAGCATGAGTTCTTAAAGGCAATCAATGATGATCTTCACAAGAAAAGTTCTTACATTGCCAAGCGTTTACTCTTATCCACTTACATGCCTCAAGTCAAGTCTAGTAACAAGAACAAAAAAGATTCTTCCTCTAGTAGTAACAATAATCATGCTAAATCCAATGTTATTGCTTCTAGTAGTTCTCTTGATGCCACTAATGATTCTCTTAGCCAAGTTATACTTGAGCAATAAAATAGCTTATTGAAGGGAATTATAGAGAAAGGTGTTTACAAGAGTCTTCCGGGGAGTAATCAATTCGAGGAAATTGTACGCAAGCAAGGAAGACACCGGAAGAACCGAGGTGTTGGTTTTGAACGAAAGTTCAATGCCAATGGAGTTGAGTGGGAAGCAGATCAATACCCCAAGACGAAGTTTGTTCCTCAACAAGAGAAGTATGATCCTACTTCCTCCAAAGGGACACAAGCTCAAGATGATCTTCCACCACAAGACCACAAGCAAAAAGGCAAGGATAAGATTCAAGAGGAAATTGATGCATTTGAAGAAGCACCTAAGGCCTTGGTCAAGTGGGTTCCCAAGACTACATCAAGTTCTACTTCATCAAGTACGACTACAACTCCAAGGATTCCCATCAAGATGATATGGATCCCGAAGAAGAAGAATTAGAGAGTTCTTGAGGGTGACTCCGCCAACATACTTCACTCTTATCATTTTGGCAAGAACAAGTGCAATCAACTTCCACATCTAGCACTAGTTCAAGGAATCACAAACCCTCTTGTTGGTAAGACAAGGGACAAGGTAACCTAATGCTTTCATAGACATCATCTTGTGTGTGCATCACTCTATATCTATGGATATCCTTGTTTGTTCCTTGTGGGACTAACCCGTGTAGGTATTGAAAGTGCAACTCACTCCAAAGGATTGCTTCAAATGATCTACATCAACATTGAGCATCCACATCTTCAACACCTACATGAAGTCATCGTCGACAAAACCCAAGGTTAGTTCATCCCTCTTAGGGGGATCTCACATCTAGGGGGAGCTTTACTCTAAAAATTGAGCTAAAGCAACTCTAATGGTGTGAACACAACGACGTTTTATGTAAAAGTGGTAACCCCACTTGTGCTTAAACGATGAGTATGACCTATGATCAAATGTTCTCATTTGACTCCTAAGTCAATATACTCATATATAGATGACCTAGTCATCGCCAATTGCTTGATAGATGCTAGAATTGGCTGTGCATGCTTTGCCACATATTTCATTTGCCATTTTATTGTGTGAGCATGTTGGTTGCATAATTTACTCATTCGAGGACATCCACTTGTTGTTTTGATTGTTTGGTTCCCTTTTCTTTTGCCAAGTGGATGGACAAGAATGCCTAAGAACCTTCTCTAGCTATCTATGCTTTTCTCATCTCAAACTCTATTCATGCTACATCACAAAGTTTGATCAAGTCAGATTCGAACCACTCTGTGTGAGGAGCACTCGGAGTCCCCGATTCGTCATAGACTTAAACTTCCAAAACCTCTTTGTGATTCTCGTTCTGACCGATATCCTACTTTCGGTCTACCGAGATCATTAAGTGATCTGAATTTTCGATCTCGGTGCAACCGATTTGAACCATTCAGTCACACCGAGTTGCAATAACTGTATACAGTTTGCATCTCGGTGCCCACTGAGTGTTCCACTGGGTCACACTGACAGGGTCGGGCTATATATAGTCACGGGCAAAAATTTGGAAATTTCTTCGAACCCCTTCGCCCGCGCGATACCTCGCTCTGCCAACGTGGTCTCCGGATCGTCTCCTCGCCGCCAGCCGCCTCCAGTCACTGGTCTCCATCTCCGTCAACGGAATTCAACCCCGCCGGTTGCCGCCGTAGTGAGTCTCCGCCGAACTAGGGTATGACTCGATCTTTGTGATATCCCCAATTCTGATTCCTATCACATTGTGATGCCATGTATCTTGCCACAATTGAGATCATTCTATCCAGCGAAATCACTCCGTAGTTTTCGTGGATTGAAAATTTAGGGTTAGGTTTCCGCCAAAATCATCTCGGACCAACCGAGTTGTTGAAATCGGTTCCACCGATTTGGCTAAGGCCATTGCACATGTGATTCTCGGTCTGACCGAGTTTAATACTTTGTGAAACCCTAGTAGTCTCGGTGCCACCGAACTATGACTCGGTCTGACCGAGTTCACTAGTTTAGGTTCCAAAAGTTGCTTCGGTATCACTGAGTTTTCAAATCGGTAGATCCAAAATGCTTTCTGTGGAAAACTAAAACTAAGTTTTTAACTCATTCTTTTGCAAAAACCTCTGTACTTTGTGATGCTTATCCAATCTATTCACATGGTCTATTGTCAGTGTTTGCATCATGTCAGATCAGAGTGACAGTCAGAACAAGTCTAAGGAGCAAGTCAACATGAGTGAGGGCACTAGTCTCTCCAGCAGCTTTGATGAGGGAAGCAGGAGTACACCCAGCAACTTGCCTAAGGCAGCCACCAGGACCAGAAAGAAGAGAACCTCAGATTCTGAGGATGAGGACTATGTGGCTGTTGAGGAAGAGGCCACCTCAAAGAAGAAAGTTCTGAAAAAGGAATATGGCACAACTGCTACCACTAAGCCAGGAATGAAGACAAAGATTCCTGCCAAGAGAGTGCCTATGTCAAGGGCCAGAGATTCCACTGCTGAATCCTCCAAGCCATCAGAAGAGGCAGTTGGAGAAGGCAAGAAAAGGAAGGAAAGGGTAAAGAAGACCACTGCCAGAGTGCTTGGTAGATCCTCAATAATGAGAGAATCTGAAGAAGAGGAAGAGGAAGAGGATGCAACACCAGCACTCAAAGCTCAAAAGCTTATGGAAGATGCTATAAGGGCAGGGGCTGCTCCATCTAAGCCCAAAACTGCTCCTAAGACTGCTGCTCCAGCTCTAAAGCCAAAACCCAAGAGGAGCACTAGGAACATCCCTGTTGAGGAGAAGAACAAGGCCCCAGTGCCTCAACCTGCTGAAGAATAAGATGCCTCTGTCATTTTGAGGAAGTTGAAGCCCAAAATTCCAGATCATAATGATGCTCACCCAGTTGCAGAGAACATGAAAACCAGGAAAGATTCAGGTTTAAGGATATGTAGAGATTCTGATCCATATGCCACCAAGAGAAGGACTATTGTGGACTACAGGTTCCATACAAAGGAACAACATGACTTCTATGAGACTATTTTACTTGACAAGAAGCCCATAGTGTGTGACATGAGATGGGTTGATTGGAAATTCATTGAGGAAAATGAAGATCACTCCCCTGGTGTATATGACAGCTTCAAGGAATGTGGAGTCGATGAGTTTGTGGCTCAGAAGCTCACAAAGTGGAATGATGAGCTCATTATGCAGTTCTACTCCATAGCTCATTTCTACCCAGATGGAAGGATTGTCTGGATGTCTGAAGGTACTAGGTACCAGTCAACGTTTGAAGAATGGGCAAAATTGATTAATGCTCCTGAGGAGAGTGAAGATGACTTGGATGTCTATGCCAAGAAGAAGAAGGATCACAACACCATGGCACATATGTACAAAGAAATCCCAGATGCTGCTCTTGAGACACACAAGTTTGGATCAGTACATTACCTTCTGTCAGGTTTGCCAACAATCAACTGGATCCTTAGGCACACTCAGGTGATGACAAGATGATTAGAGGGCATGCAATTAACCTGCTCCACATATTTGATGTGCCTCAAAATTTCAAAGTCATGAGCCTAATTGTGGAAACCATTAAGAGAACAGCTGCAGATCAGAAGAGAAGTTGTGGGTATGCCCCACAGATCTAGGAGCTAATCAACTCCAAGAGGGGCACTGGCACATATCTCTTGGACAAGGAACACATGCCCATCTACCCGGACTTTGAGGACAACACTATGGTGATGGATGAAAATGAACCATCTTCTGTGCAAGCACAAGCAAAGAGGGAGAAGGCAAGGGCTGAAAAGGCTGCAAAGATGCCAACCACTAATGAGGCATCTCAGTATCTTCTGAAGAGCAAGCAAGATCAGCTTGGCTACTTGATTGCCTCCACTCTGAGGATTGAGAAGGGATTGGCCACCCTGACTCAAAACCAGGAGAGCTTGGAGAGGATCATGGAGCAGAAGTTCTATGACTTATATGTGAAGGTCACTGAGATCCAGTCAGTTGTTGAGCAACTTCAGGATGAAGTGCAGGAGAAGAAGGCAAGTCTACCACTGATGCTTTTTCTAGAGTGCCCAGAGGATAGAGATCTGCTGTAGTGCCTGTTACAGACACCAGAGCAACTTCATCTGCACCAGCTACAGCTTCAGTGCCACCAGCTCCAGCACCCACTCCACCAGCTCCATCTACATCAACCTATGCCTTCGTCCTTGGAGTTTTATCTACACCACCACTTGAAGACCAAGCCTGAGAGTCGATCTAGCACTATGCATTTTTATGAACTTTTTGGTAACTTGTTGCCAAAGGGGGAGAAAATGTATAGATCATAGGCTTCGAGAGAGAGTGTTGCTTTTTATTCTCTCTTATTGTTTGGTGGTTAATGTATAGATCATAGGCTTCGAGAGAGAGTGTTGCTTTTTATTCTCTCTTATTGTTTGGTGGTTAATGTATAGATCATAGGCTTCGAGAGAGAGTGTTGCTCTTTATTCTCTCTTATTGTTTGGTGGTTAAACTTTGTTTATTTGCTTGTTTGAGATACTTTATGCTTGTGTGTGATACTTGGATGATCATGTGTTTGATCATTTGCTACCTTAATGCTTGTTGGATGACATTATCCTTTTATATCCCCATATATGATCATTCACTTTGCTTGGTGATGAGTGCATGTATTTAATTATTATCATTTTGAATGCTCCACCAAGATGTATGTGACGTGGAACAGTAACCCATGATCCTAACTCATTGTGCATTTGCAGTCCAAAGCAAATCTAAAACTATGCACAAATTTAGGGGTAGCTCTTGCTTTTCACATACTTATCAAAGTGACAATGTTTTTCATTCTTATTATCATTTGTCGAAGCTTTGATCTATATGTTGTCATCAATTGCCAAAAAGGGGGAGATTGAAAGTGCAACTATCCCTAGGTGGTTTTGGTAATTCCTAACAACATATAGCTCATTGAGCTAATTCCATTTCAAGATTAATATCTCAGAAAAGCTCAATGTTTGGCATGGCATGGATGAGAAAAGTGGACCCCTCAAAATGATAAGGACAAAAGGATTGGCTCAAGACTCTACATTTTCTACTTTAGTGATCCAAGATCACATTGAGTCTATAGGAAAAACCAATAATATCAAGGAGGGATGAGGTATTGCTTAATGAGGCTCTTGCTCAAAATGCTTAGTGATATGCTCCAAAGCCCTCAACTACTTTCTCACATCCACATATGACCTAAACAAAAAGTCAAACTCGGCCCCACCGACTCTTTCTTTCCAGCGCCACCGAGTTCAAATGTCATAGCCACTGTGAAAGTGCAACTATCCCTAGGTGGTTTTGGTAATTCATAACAACATATAGCTCATTGAGCTAATGCTATTCCAAGATGATCATTTCAGGAAAGCTCAATGATTGGCATGGCATGGATGGTGAAAGTGGAACCCTCAAAATGCTAAGGACAAAGGATTGGCTCTAGCTCATATGCTCAAGACTCTTCATTTTACATTTTAGTGGTCAAAGATCACATTGATTCCATAGGAAAAGCCAATACTATCAAGGAGGGATGAGGTGTTGCTTAATGAGCCTCTTGCTTCATGTGCTTAATGATATGCTCCAAAATCCTCAGCTACTTTCCCATATCCACATTTGACCTAAACCCAAAGCCAAACTCGGCCCTACCGATTCTTTCAACCCGGCGCCACCGAGTTTCACTTGTCATAGCCATTGCCAAACCCTAAGCAAATCGGTTCTACCGATAGGGATCTCGGTCTCACCGAGATGGGATTGCAATTCCTCTGTTTCCTTTTCGTAACTTTTCGGTCTCACCGAAAGAGCGGATCGGTCCCACCGAGATTGCAATGTAAACTCACTGTTTCCTTTTCGTAACATTTCGGTCTCACCGAGAAGAGCGAATCGGTCCCACCGAGTTTGCCTGACCAACCCTCTGGTTAGCTTATTACCAAATCGGTCTCACCGAGTTTGTGTAATCGGTCTCACCGAGATTACGTTATGCCCTAACCCTAACCATATCGGTCCTACCGAGTTGCATGTCAGTCCCACCGAAAATCTCTAACGGTCACTAGGTTTACTATTTCGGTCCGACCGAGTTTGTTGATTCGGTCCCACCGAGATTGGTAAATTGTGTGTAACGGTTGGATTTTGTGTGGAGGCTATATATACCCCTCCACCTCCTCTTCACTCGTGGAGAGAGCCATCAGAACACATCTACACTTCCAACTCATATGTTCTGAGAGAGAACCACCTACTCATGTGTTGAGGCCAAGATATTCCATTCCTACCACATGAATCTTGATCTCTAGCCTTCCCCAAGTTGCTTTCCACTCAAATCTTCTTTCCACCAAATCCAAATCCTGTGAGAGAGAATTGAGTGTTGGGGAGACTATCATTTGAAGCACAAGAGCAAGGAGTTCATCATCAACACACCATTTGTTACTTCTTGGAGAGTGGTGTCTCCTAGATTGGCTAGGTGTCACTTGGGAGCCTCCGACAAGATTGTGGAGTTGAACCAAGGAGTTTGTAAGGGCAAGGAGATCGCCTACTTCGTGAAGATCTACCGCTAGTGAGGCAAGTCCTTCGTGGGCGATGGCCATGGTGGGATAGACAAGGTTGCTTCTTCGTGGACCCTTCGTGGGTGGAGCCCTCCGTGGACTCGCGCAACCGTTACCCTTCGTGGGTTGAAGTCTCCATCAATGTGGATGTAGGATAGCACCACCTATCCGAACCATGGGAAAAACATCCGTGTCTCCAATTGCGTTTGAATTCTCCAAACCCTTCCCTTTACATTCTTGCAAGTTGCATGCTTTACTTTCCGCTGCCAATATACTCTTTGCATGCTTGCTTGAATTGTGTGATGATTGCTTGACTTGTCCTAAAATAGCTAAAATCTGACAAGAACTAAAATTGGGAAAAGGTTAAGTTTTTATTTAGTCAAGTAGTCTAATCACCCCCTCTAGACATACTTTCGATCCTACAAGTGGTATCAGAGCTTTGGTCTCCATTTGCTTTGATTTCCATAGCTTTTGGTGGTCATAGCCTTGGTTTCAAAACCTAGGAGAGTATGGCGTCTAGCGAGGGAAATTATCACCGT
Organism: Triticum aestivum; assembly: GCF_018294505.1. NCBI lineage: Eukaryota > Viridiplantae > Streptophyta > Magnoliopsida > Poales > Poaceae > Triticum > Triticum aestivum. The sequence continues at coordinate 628,612,753 of NC_057800.1, forward strand.
AGAGGTCCTTACTTTGATGGTACTAATTTTGCTAGTTGGAAGCATAAAATGAAAATGCATATTCTTGGACATAACCCCGCCGTTTGGGCTATTGTGTGTGTTGGTTTGCAAGGTGACTTCTTTGATGGGAGAGAACCAAACCGTGAATCTACCACGGATGAGTTGAAGATGTTGCAATACAATGCTCAAGCTTGTGATATTCTCTTCAACGGATTGTGCCCCGAAGAATTCAACAAAATCAGCCGTCTTGAGAATGCAAAGGAAATTTGGGACACTTTGATTGATATGCACGAAGGTACCGACTCCGTCAAGGAATCCAAATTGGATGTGCTTCAAAGTCAACTTGACAAGTTCAAAATGAAGGATGGTGAAGGTGTCGCTGAAATGTACTCTAGGCTTGCTCTCATCACAAATGAGATTGCCGGCTTAGGAAGTGAAGAGATGACCGATAGATTCATCATCAAGAAGATTCTAAGAGCCTTGGATGGAAAATATGATACCGTGTGCACATTGATCCAAATGATGCCCAATTACAAAGATCTCAAGCCAACGGAGGTAATTGGAAGAATTGTTGCTCATGAGATGTCACTTAAGGATAAAGAGGAACTTCACAACAAATCAAGTGGTGCCTACAAAGCCTCATGTGAAGCCCCTACATCATCAAGTGAGAAACAAAACTTCAATGAAGAATTGAGCTTAATGGTGAAAAACTTCAACAAGTTCTACAAGAGTAGAAGCAAAGATAGAAGCTCCAAGTCAAGGTCCTACAATGACAAAAGATCTTCTAGTCGAGAGCGAAACTGCTACAATTGTGGAAGACCCGGACACTATTCCAATGAGTGTACGGCTCCCTACAAGAGAAGAGAAGACTCTCCAAAAAGAAGAAGCAAAAGAGAAGAATCACCACCAAGAGAGAGAAGGAGTAGAGATGATCGTTATGAACGAAGACACTCACGGAGAAGCAAGGATTCGGAAAGGAAGGAAAAATCATCAAGGAGCTACACAAAACGAAGACATCAAGCTCATGTTGGTGAATGGGTATCCGGCTCCGACTCCGACAACCACTCCGAGAGAAGTTATCACTCCGATTCCGAATATACTCAAGATGAAGGTGTTGCCGGTCTAGCACTTGTGTCAACCAACTCCTACGATATATTTGACTCACCAAATGAAGGAATTGGAAGATGCTTCATGGCCAAAGGTCCTAAGGTAACACACCCCGAGTATGTTGATTTTAATAGTGATGAAGATGACTTGTTAGGTGATGATGATTTACTTGTTGACAACTCTAGTGATGAATACTATGATGAAACGTCAATTAATCATGCTAATCAAGATAAAACGAATGACAATGATAAGGAGAAGATTGAGGCTCTAACTAAAGAACTAAACACTCTTAAGTTAGCTCATGAAACTATCTTCGAAGATCATCGAGAACTTTTAAGAGCTCATGAGAAGTTACGCTTTGAAAAGCTCAATCTTGAGCAAGAGCATGAGTTTTTAAAGGCAATCAATGATGATCTCCGCAAGAAAAGTTCTTCTTACATTGCCAAGCGTTTACTCTTATCCACTTACATGCCTCAAGTCAAGTCTAGTAACAAGAACAAGAAAGATTCTTCCTCTAGTAGTAACAATGATCATGCTAAATCCAATATTGTTGCTTCTAGTAGTTCTCTTGATTCCACTAATGATTCTCTTAGCCAAGTTACACTTGAGCAAGAAAATAGCTTATTGAAGGGAATTATAGAGAAAGGAGTGTACAAAAGCCTTGCCGGGAGTAAGCAATTCGAGGAAATTGTGCGCAAGCAAGGAAGGCACCGGAAGAATCAAGGTGTTGGTTTTGAACGAAAGTTCAATGCCAATGGAGTTGAGTGGGAAGAAGATCAATACCCCAAGACAAAGTTTGTTCCTCAACAAGAGAAGTATGATCCTACTTCCTTCAAGGGGACACAAGCTCAAGATGATCTTCCACCACAAGACTACAAGCAAAAAGGCAAGGACAAGCTTCAAGAGGAAATTGATGCATTTGAAGAAGCTCCTAAGACCTTAGTCAAGTGGATTCCCAAGACCACTTCAAGTTCCACTTCATCAAGTACGACTACAACTCCAAGGATTCCCATCAAGATGGTGTGGATCCAAAAGAAGAAGAACTAGAGAGTTCTTGAGGGTGACTCCGCCAACATACTTCACTCTTATCATTTTGGCAAGAACAAGTGCAATCAACTTCCACATCTTGCACTAGTTCAAGGAGTCACAAACCCTCTTGTTGGTAAGACAAGGGACAAGGTAACCTAAAAGTTTTCATGGACATCATCTTGTGTGTGCATCACTCTATGTCTATGGATATCCTTGTTTGTTCCTTGTGGGACTAACCCATGTAGGTATTGAAAGTGCAATTCACTCAAATGGATAGCTCCAAGTGATCTACATCAACATTGAGCATCCACATCTTCAACATCTACATGAAGTCATCATCGACAAAACCCAAGGTTAGTTCATCCCTCTTAGGGGGGATATCACATCTAGGGGGAGCTTTACTCTAAGACTTGAGCTAAAGCAACTCTAAAGATGTGAACACAACAATGCTTTATGTAAAAGTGGTAACCCCACTTGAGCTTAAACGATGAGTATGACCTATGATCAAGTGTTCTCACTTGACTCCTAAGTCAATATACTCATATATAGATGACCTAGTCATCGCCAATTGCTTGATAGATGCTAGAATTGGTTGTGCATGCTTTGTCACATATTTCAATTGCCATTTTATTGTGTGAGCATGTTGGTTGCATATTTTACTCATTCGAGGACATCCACTTGTTGTTTTGATTGTTTGGTTTTATTTCCTTTTGCCAAGTGGATGGACAAGAATGCCTAAGAACCTCCTCTAGCTATCTATGCTTTTCTCGTCTCAAACTCTATTCATGCTACATCACAAAATTTGATCAAGTCAGATTCGAACCACTCTGTGTGAGGAGCACTCGGAGTCCCCGATTCGTCATAGACTTAAACTTCCAAAACCTCTTTGTGATTCTCGGTCTGACCGATATCCTACTTTCGGTCCTACCGAGATCATTAAGTTGATCTGAATTTTCGATCTCGGTGCAACCGATTTGAACCATTCGGTCACACCGAGTTGCAATAACTGTATACAGTTTTGCATCTCGGTGCCACCGAGTTGTTCCACTCGGTCACACCGACAGGGTCGGGCTATATATAGGCACGGGCAAAAATTTGGAAATTTCTCCGAACCCCTTCGCCCGCGCGATAGCTCGCTCTGCCAACGTGGTCTCCGGATCGTCTCCTCGCCGCCAGCCGCCTCCAGTCGCTGGTCTCCATCGCCGTCAACGGAATTCAACCCCGCCGTTGCCGCCGTAGCGAGTCTCCGCCGAACTAGGGTATGGACTCGATCTTTGTGCTATCCCCAATCTGATTCCTAGCACATTGTGATCTTATTGTTTCTAGCCACGATTGAAACACTCCTATCCAGTCAATGCGTTCGTAGAATAGGATTGATTCGAAAACTTTAGGGTTAGGTTTCCGCCGAAACCATCTCGGACCCACCGAGTTGAAAAACTCGGTCCCACCGATTTGGCTCATGCCATTGCACAAGTGAGACTCGGTCTGACCGAGAATTACTAATCGGTGTGACCGATTTTGGAACTTTGTGAAACCCTAGCAGTCTCGGTGCCACCGAACTGTGACTCGGTCTGACCGAGTTCACTAGTTTAGGTTCCAAAACTGCTTCGGTATCACCGAGTTTAAAAATCGGTAGATCCGAAATGATTTCTATGGGAAACTAAAACTAAGATTTTGAATCATTCTTTTGCAAAAATCTCTGCATTTTGTGATGCTCATCCACTCTACCTCATCTATAAACTGTTCACAGGGTCAGCAGTCAGCTTGTTCATCATGTCAGATCAGAGTGATAGCCAAAACCTGTCAGAGCAGCAAGTGCACATGAGTGAGGGCACTAGTCCCTCCAGTTCCTCAGATGAAGGCAGCAGGAGCACTCCTAGTAACTTGCCAAAAGCTGCCACCAGACAAAGGAAGAAAAGAACCTCAGAATCAGAGGATGAGGACTATGTGGCAGAAGAAGAAGCCACTTCCAAGAAAGTGGTTAAGAAGGAATATAGCACCGCTGCTGCCACCAAGCCAGGCATGAAGCAAAAGGTTCCTGCAAAGAGAATTCCAATGTCTAAGGCCAGAGCATCTACTCAAGTCCCTTTGGGATCTGAACCCAAAGAGGCTGCTGCAGAAGGGAAGAAGAGGAAGGAGAGGATCAAAAAGACCACTGCTAGAGTGCTTGGGAGATCCTCAATCATGAGAGATTCTGAAGAGGAAGAGGAAGAAGAGGTTGTTGTACCAGCACCCAAGGCACAAAAGCTGATGGGTGATGCTATAAGATCAGGGGCTACTGCATCCAAGCCCAAGGAAGCACCCAAGGCTGCATCAAAGGCCAAGACAGCTCCAAAGAGGAACACAAGGAGCATACCAGCTGCTGAAAAGAACAAGGCCCCAGTGCCTGACACTGCAGCAGAAGAGGAAGGCCAAGTTCTCAGGAAGCTAAAGCCCAAGATCCCAGACCACAATGATGCTCATCCTGTGGCTGAGGACATGAAGATCAGAAGAGACTCAGGGCTGAGAAAGTGGAGAGCAGAAGATCCATATGCTACAAGAAGAAGAACTGCTGTTGACTATAGGTTCCACACTAAGGAACAACAAGACTTCTATGAGACAGTCTTGTTGGATAAGAAGCCCATTGTTTGTGACATGAGATGGGTAGATTGGCAGTTCATCAAGGACAATGAAGAGCACTATCCTGGAGTGCAAGACAGCTTCAAGGCTTGTGGAGTAGCAGACTTTGTTGGGCAGAAGCTCACAAAGTGGAATGAAGAGCTGATCATGCAGTTCTACTCCACAACACACTTCTATCCAGATGGAAGGATTGTGTGGATGTCTGAAGGTACGAGGTACCAATCAATAGTTGCTGAGTGGGCACAGCTCATCAATGCACTAGAGGAGCATGAGGATGACTTAGACATATATGCCAAGAAGAAGATGGACCACAACTCTATGTCCAACATGTACAAGGAAATTCCAAACAAGGCACTTGATACTTTCAAGTTCGGGTCTGTACATTATCTTCTGTCAGGGTTGCCAACTATCAATTGGATTTTGAGGCACACTCTGTTGCCCAAGTCAGGTGATCACAAGATGATCAGAGGCCATGCAATCAACTTGCTTCATATCTTTGATGTGCCATAGAAATTCAAAGTCATGAGCCTCATGGTAGAGACCATCAAAAGAACTGCAGCAGATCAGAAGAGGAGCTGTGGTTATGCCCCTCAGATCCAGGAGCTAATTAACTCCAAGATGGGCACATGCATATACCTATTGGACAAGGAACATTTGCCTATTCATCCAGATTTTGAAGATAATGAAGTTGTGATGAACAAGGATGATCCATCATCAGTTAATGCTCAAGCACAGAAGGAGAAGGCAAGGAAGGATAAAGCTGCCAAGATGCCAACTCAAGAGGAGGCATCTGAGTATTTCCTGAAAAACAAGCAAGAGCAGCTTAGTTACTTGATTGCTTCCACACTGAGGATTGAGAAAGGACTGGCCACCCTCACTCAAAATCAGGTGAGCTTAGAGAGGATCATAGAACAAAAGTTCTATGACATGGATGTCAAAGTAACAGAGATTCAGTCTGCAGTGGAGCAACTTCAAGATGACATGCAGGAGAGGAGAGGCAAGACTACAACTGATGCATTTGCCAGAGTGCCACGAGCTCAGAGGTCGACTGCAGTGCCAGTTCCTGACACCAGAGCCACCACCTCAGCTCCAGCCACAGCACCAGCCCAACCAGCTCCAGCATCTACTTCAGCTCCAGCTTCAACCACGTCTACAGAAGCCTTCGTCCTTGAAGTGATCCAGACTCCACCACCACCAGAAGATCAAGCCTGAGAGTCGATCTAGCACTATGCATTTTCTAGGACCTTTTTGGTAACTTGTTGCCAAAGGGGGAGAAAAATGTATAGATCATAGGCTTCGAGAGAGAGAGAGAGTGTTGCCTTTATTCTCTCTTGCTTTATTTGGTAGTTTTCTTCAAACTTTGTTTGCTTTTGGTTGAGATACTTTGATATGCTTGTGAGACATTGATGATCATGTGTTTGATCATAAGCTACACTTATGCATGCTTGATATATCTTATCTATCTTATGTGATCATTCACTTTCTTTGGTGATGAGTGCATGTATTTCATTCTTATCTTTTTGAGCGCTCCACCAAGATGTATGTGACATGGAAGAGTAACCCATGACTCTAACTCTTTGTGCATTTGCAGTCCAAAGCAAATTTTAAATATGCACAAATTTAGGGGGAGCTCTTACTTATCACATACTTCTCAAAGCAACGATATATTTCATTCTTATTATTATTTGTCGAAGCTTTGATCTATATGTTGTCATCAATTACCAAAAAGGGGGAGATTGAAAGTGCAACTATCCCTAGGTGGTTTTGGTAATTCATAACAACATATAGCTCATTGAGCTAATGCTATTCCAAGATGATCATTTCAGGAAAGCTCAATGATTGGCATGGCATGGATGGTGAAAGTGGAACCCTCAAAATGCTAAGGACAAAGGATTGGCTCTAGCTCATATGCTCAAGACTCTTCATTTTACATTTTAGTGGTCCAAGATCACATTGAGTCCATAGGAAAAGCCAATACTATCAAGGAGGGATGAGGTGTTGCTTAATGAGCCTCTTGCTTCATGTGCTTAATGATATGCTCCAAAATCCTCAGCTACTTTCCCATATCCACATTTGACCTAAACCCAAAGCCAAACTCGGCCCTACCGATTCTTTCAACCCGGCGCCACCGAGTTTCACTTGTCATAGCCATTGCCAAACCCTAAGCAAATCGGTTCTACCGATAGGGATCTTGGTCTCACCGAGATGGGATTGCAATTCCTCTGTTTCCTTTTCGTAACTTTTCGGTCTCATCGAAAGAGCGGATCGGTCCCACCGAGATTGCAATGTAAACTCACTGTTTCCTTTTCGTAACATTTCGGTCTCACCGAGAAGAGCGAATCGGTCCCACCGAGTTTGCCTGACCAACCCTTTGGTTAGCTTATTACCAAATCGGTCTCACCGAGTTTGTGTAATCGGTCTCACCGAGATTACATTATGCCCTAACCCTAACCATATCGGTCCTACTGAGTTGCATGTCAGTCCCACCAAAAATCTCTAATGGTCACTAGGTTTACTATTTTGGTCCGACCAAGTTTGTTGATTCGGTCCCACCAAGATTGGTAAATTGTGTGTAACGGTTGGATTTTGTGTGGAGGCTATATATACCCCTCCACCTCCTCTTCACTCGTGGAGAGAGCCATCAGAACACATCTACACTTCCAACTCATATGTTCTGAGAGAGAACCACCTACTCATGTGTTGAGGCCAAGATATTCCATTCCTACCACATGAATCTTGATCTCTAGCCTTCCCCAAGTTGCTTTCCACTCAAATCTTCTTTCCACCAAATCCAAATCCTGTGAGAGAGAATTGAGTGTTGGGGAGACTATCATTTGAAGCACAAGAGCAAGGAGTTCATCATCAACACACCATTTGTTACTTCTTGGAGAGTGGTGTCTCCTAGATTGGCTAGGTGTCACTTGGGAGCCTCCGACAAGATTGTGGAGTTGAACCAAGGAGTTTGTAAGGGCAAGGAGATCGCCTACTTCATGAAGATCTACCGCTAGTGAGGCAAGTCCTTCGTGGGCGATGGCCATGGTGGGATAGACAAGGTTGGTTCTTCGTGGACCCTTCGTGGGTGGAGCCCTCCATGGACTCACGCAACCTTTACCCTTTGTGGGTTGAAGTCTCCATCAACGTGGATGTAGGATAGCACCACCTATCCGAACCACGGGAAAAACATCCGTGTCTCCAATTGCGTTTGAATTCTCCAAACCCTTCCCTTTACATTCTTGCAAGTTGCATGCTTTACTTTCCGCTGCCAATATACTCTTTGCATGCTTGCTTGAATTGTGTGATGATTGCTTGACTTGTCCTAAAATAGCTAAAATCTGACAAGAACTAAAATTGGGAAAAGGTTAAGTTTTTATTTGGTCAAGTAGTCTAATCACCCCCCTCTAGACATACTTTCGATCCTACACACTGCCACAAACCCTAGACAAATCGGTCTCACCGAGATTGCAATGTAAACTCCCTGTTTCCCCTTCATAATGTTTCGGTCTCACCGAAATGAGCGATCGGTCCCACCGAGTTTACCTGACCAACTCTCTGGTTAGCTTATTACCAAAATCAGTCTCACCAAGTTTGTGTAATCGGTCTCACCGAGATTACGTTATGCCCTAACCCTAACCATGTCGGTCCTACCGAGTTGCATGTCGGTCCCACCGAAAACCCTAACGGTCACTAGCTTTGCTGAATCGGTCTGACCGAGTTTAATTATTCGGTCCCACCGAGATTGGCAAGTTGTGTGTAACGGTTAGATTTTGTGTGGAGGCTATATTTACCCCTCCACAACCTCTTCATTCGTGGAGAGAGCCATTAGAACAAACCTACACTTCCAACTTACCTTTTTCTAAGAGAGAACCGCCTACACTTGTGTTGAGGCCAAGATATTCCATTCTTACCATATGAATCTTGATCTCTAGCCTTCCCCAAGTTGCTTTCCACTCAAATCCTCTTTCCACCAAATCCATATCCTATGAGAGAGAGTTGAGTGTTGGGGAGACTATCATTTGAAGCACAAGAGCAAGGAGTTCATCATCAACACACCATTTGTTACTTCTTGGAGAGTGGTGTCTCCTAGATTGGCTAGGTGTCACTTGGGAGCCTCCGACAAGATTGTGGAGTTGAACCAAGGAGTTTGTAAGGGCAAGGAGCTCACCTACTTCGTGAAGATCTATCACTAGTGAGGCAAGTCCTTCGTGGGTGATGGCCATGGTGGGATAGACAAGGTTGCTTCTTCGTGGACCCTTCGTGGGTGGAGCCCTCCGTGGACTCGCGCAGCCGTTACCCTTCATGGGTTGAAGTCTCCATCAACGTGGATGTACGTCAGCACCACCTATCGGAGCCACGACAAAAACATCTGTGTCTCCTATTGTGTTTGAATCCTCCAAACCCTTGTCTTTACATTCTTGCAAGTTGCATGCTTTACTTTCCGCTGCTCATATACTCTTTGCATGCTTGCTTGAATTGTGTTAAGATTGCTTGACTTGTCCAAAGTTGCTAAAATCTGTCAAGAACTAAAATTGGGAAAATGATAAGTTTTTATTTGGTCAAGTAGTCTAATCACCCCCCTCTAGACATACTTTCGATCCTACATATGTTTCCTAACCATAGACATGAGTTGTCATTTGATTAACGGGATCACATCATTAGGAGAATGATGTGATTGGCTTGACCCATTCCGTTAGCTTAACACTTGATCGTTTAGTTTGTTGCTATTGCTTTCTTCACGACTTATACATGTTCTTATGACTATGAGATTATGCAACTCCCGTTTACCGGATCTACTGTATACCCTACACTGATTTTGGCAAGGGAGTACAATAGTGATCTAGGAGTAGATCACTAGACAGCGGTCAAAATTATCCTTAGTGGAATAAGGATATGTTTCTCGATTATGGAGGAGATAAAAAAGGTTCGTCGTAAAGGGTTACGTCGATGAAAATTTTGACACTACAGATAACTCTAAATCTCAATCTGGATACATATTGAAAGTGGGAGCAATTAGCTAGAGTATCTCCGTGCAGAGCATTGTTGACATAGAAATTTGCAAAATACTTACGGATCTGAATGTGGTAGACCCGTTGAATAAACTTCTCTCACAAGCAAAACATGATCACTCCTTAGTACTCTTTGGGTGTTAATCACATAGCGTTGTGCACTAGATTATTGACTCTAGTAAAACCTTTGGGTGTTGGTCACATGTCGATGTGAACTGTGGGTGTTAATCACATGGTGATGTGAACTATTGGTATTAAATCACATGGCGATGTGAACTAGATTATTGACTCTAGTGCAAGTGGGAGACTGAAGGAAATATGCCCTAGAGGCAATAATAAAGTTATTATTTATTTCCTTATATCATGATAAATATTTATTATTCATGCTAGAATTGTATTAACCGGAAACATAATACATGTGTGAATACATAGACAAACAAAGTGTCACTAGTATGCCTCTACTTGACTAGCTCATTGATGAAAGATGGTTATGTTTCCTAACCATAGACATGAGTTGTCATTTGATTAATGGGATCACATCATTAGGAGAATGATGTGATTGACTTGACCCATTCCGTTAGCTTAGCACTTGATCGTTTAGTTTGTTGCTATTGCTTTCTTCATGACTTATACATGTTCCTATGACTATGAGATTATGCAACTACCGTTTACCGGAGGAACACTTTGTGTGCCACCAAACGTCACAACGTAACTGGGTGATTATAAAGGTGCTCTACAGGTGTCTCCGAAGGTACTTGTTGGGTTGGCGTATTTTGAGATTAGGATTTGTCACTCCGATTGTCGGATAGGTATCTCTGGGCCCACTCAGTAATGCACATCACTTAAGCCTTGCAAGCATTGCAACTAATGAGTTAGTTGTGGGATGATGTATTACATAACGAGTAAAGAGACATGCCGGTAACGAGATTGAACTAGGTATTGAGATACCAACGATCGAATCTCGGGCAAGTAACATACCGATGACAAAGGGAACAACGTATGTTGTTATGTAGTCTGACCGATGAAGATCTTCGTAAAATATGTGGGAGCCAATATGAGCATCCAGGTTCCGCTATTGGTTATTGACCGGAGACGTGTCTCGGTCATGTCTACATAGTTCTCGAACCCGTAGGGTCCGCACGCTTAAAGTTTCGATGACGATTATATTATGAGTTTATGAGTTTTGATGTACCGAAGGTTGTTCGGAGTCCCGGACGTGATCACGGACATGACGAGGAGTCTCGAAATGGTCGAGACATGAAGATTGATATATTGGAAGCCTATATTTGGATATCAGAAGTGTTCCGGGTGAAATCGGGATTTTACCGGAGTACCGAGGGGTTACCGGAACCCCCCGGGGGCTTAATGGGCCATAGTGGGCCTTTGTGGAGAAGAGGAGAGGCGGCCAGGGCAGGGCCGTGCGCCCCTCCCCCTAGTCCGAATAGGACAAGGAGAAGGGGGCGGCGCCCCCTTTCCTTCCTCTCTCCCTCCTCTTTCCCCCTCCACTCCTAATCCAACAAGGAAAAGGGAGGGAGTCCTACTCCCGGTGGGAGTAGGACTCCTCCTGGCGCGCCCCTCCTGGTCGGCCACACCTCCCCCCTTGCTCCTTTATATACGGGGGCATGGGGCACCCTAGAGACACAAGAATTGATCGCTTGATCTTTTAGCCGTGTGCGGTGCCCCCCTCCACTGTAGTCCACCTCGATAATACTTTAGCGGTGCTTAAGCAAAGCCCTGCGTCGGTAGAACATCATCATCATCACCATGCCGTCGTACTGACGAAACTCTCCCTCAACACTCGGCTAGATCGGAGTTCGAGGGACGTCATCGGGCTGAACGTGTGCTGAACTCGGAGGTGCCATACGTTCGGTACTTGATCTGTCAGATCGTGAAGACGTACGACTGCATCAACCGCGTTGTGCTAACGCTTCCGCTTTCGGTCTACGAGGGTACATGGACAACACTCTCCCCTCTCGTTGCTATGCATCACCATGATCTTGAGTGTGCGTAGGATTTTTTTTGAAATTACTACGTTCCCCAACAGTGGCATCTGAGCCAGGTTTTATGCGTTGATGTTATGTGCACGAGTAGAACACAAGTGAGTTGTGGGCGATACAAGTCATACTGCTTACCAGCATGTCATACTTTGGTTCGGCGGTATTGTTGGATGAAGCGGCCCGGACCGACATTACGCGTACGCTTACACGAGACTGGTTCTACCGACGTGCTTTGCACACAGGTGGCTGGCGGGTGTCAGTTTCTCCAATTTTAGTTGAACCGAGTGTGGCTATGCCCAGTCCTTGAGAAGGTTAAAACATCACTAACTTGATGAACTATCGTTGTGGTTTTGATGCGCTGGTAAGAACGGTTCTTGCTCAGCCCATAGCAACCACGTAAAACTTGCAACAACAAAGTAGAGGACGTCTAACTTGTTTTTGCAGGCATGTTGTGATGTGGTATGGTCAAGACATGATGCTAAATTTTAATGTATGAGATGTTCATGTTTTGTAACCGAGTTATCGGCAACTGGCAGGAGCCATATGGTTGTCGCTTTATTGTATGCAATGCAATCGCCCTGTAATGCTTTACTTTATCACTAAGCGGTAGCGATAGTCGTAGAAGCATAAGATTGGCGAGATGAAACGATGCTACGATGGAGATCAAGGTGTCATGCCGGTGATGATGGTGATCATGACGGTGCTTCGGAGATGGAGATCACAAGCACAAGATGATGATGGCCATATCATATCACTTATATTGATTGCATGCGATGTTTATCTTTTATGCATCTTATCTTGCTTTGATTGATGGTAGCATTATAAGATGATCTCTCACTTAATTTCAAGATAAAATAGTTCTCCCTGAGTATGCACCGTTGCCAAAGTTCGTTGTGCACAAACACCACGTGATGATCGGGTGTGATAAGCTCTACGTCCATCTACAACGGGTGCAAGCTAGTTTTGCACACGCAGAATACTCAGGTTAAACTTGACGAGCCTAGAATATGCAGATATGGCCTCGGAACACTGAGACCGAAAGGTCGAGCTGAATCATATAGTAGATATGATCAACATAGTGATGTTTACCATTGAAAACTACTCCATTTCACGTGATGATCGGTTATGGTTTAGTTGATTTGGATCACATGATCACTTAGAGGATTAGAGGGTTGTCTATCTAAGTGGGAGTTCTTAAGTAATATGATTAATTGAACTTAAATTTATCATGAACTTAGTCCTGGTAGTATTAGCTTATCTATGTTGTAGATCAATAGCTCGCGTTTAGCTCCCCTGTTTTATTTTTGATATGTTCCTAGAGAAAACTAAGTTGAAAGATGTTAGTAGCAATGATGCAGATTGGATCCATGATCTGAGGTTTATCCTCATTGCTGCACAAAAGAATTATGTCCTTGATGCACCGCTAGGTGACAAACCTATTGCAGGAGCAGATGCAAATGTTATGAACGTTTGGCTAGCTCAATATGATGACTACTTGATAGTTTAGTGTGCCATGCTTTACGGCTTAGAACCGGGAATTCAACGACATTTTGAACGTCATGGATCATATGAGATGTTCCAGGAATTGAAGTTAATATTTCAAAAGAATGCCTGGATTGAGAGATATGAAGTCTCTAATAAGTTCACAGCTCCAAGATGGAGGAGAATAGTTCTGTCAGTGAGCATATACTCAAGATGTCTGGGTACTGCAATCACTTGATTCAACTGGGAGTTAATCTTCCGGGTGATAGCGTCATTGACAGAATTCTTCAATCACTGCCACCAAGCTACAAGAGCTTCGTGATGAACTATAACATGCAAGGGATGGATAAGACGATTCCCGAGCTCTTCGCAATGTTAAAGGCCGCGGAGGTAGAAATCAAGAAGGAGCATCAAGTGTTGATGGTCAATAAGATCACCAATTTCAAGAAAAAGGGCAAAGGGAAGAAGAAGGGGAACTTCAAGAAGAACAACAAGCAAGTTGCTGCTCAAGAGAAGAAACCCAAGTCTGGACCTAAGCCTGAAACTGAGTGCTTCTAGTACAAGCAGACTGGTCACTGGAAGCGGAACTGCCCCAAGTATTTGGCGGATAAGAAGGATGGCAAGGTGAACAAAGGTATATGTGATATACATGTTATTGATGTGTACCTTACCAGAGCTCGCAGTAGCACCTGGGTATTTGATACTGGTTCTGTTGCTAATATTTGCAACTCGAAACAGGGACTACGTATTAAGCGAACACTGGCCAAGGACAAGGTGATGATGCGCGTGGGAAAGGGTTCCAAAGTTGATGTGATCACCGTCGGCACGCTACCTCTACATCTACCTTCGGGATTAGTATTAGACCTAAATAATTGTTATTTGGTGCCAGCGTTGAGCATGAACATTATATCTGGATCTTGTTTGATGCGAGACGGTTATTCATTTAAATCAGAGAATAATGGTTGTTCTATTTATATGAGTAATATCTTTTATGGTCATGCACCCTTGAAGAGTGGTCTATTTTTGATGAATCTCGATAGTAGTGATACACATATTCATAATGTTGAAGCCAAAAGATGCAGAGTTGATAATGGTAGGGCAACTTATTTGTGGGACTGCCGTTTAGGTTATATCGGTGTAAAGCGCATGAAGAAACTCCACACTGATGGACTTTTGGAACCACTTGATTATGAATCACTTGATACTTGCGAACCGTGCCTCATGGGCAAGATGACTAAAACGCCATTCTCCGGTACTATGGAGAGAGCAACAAATTTGTTAGAAATCATACATACAGATGTATGTGGTCCGATGAATGTTGTGGCTCGCGATGGATATCGTTATTTTCTCACCTTCAGAGATGATTTAAGCAGATATGGGTATATCTACTTAATGAAACATAAGTCTGAAACATTTGAAAAGTTCAAAGAATTTCAGAGTGAAGTTGAAAATCATCGTAACTAGAAAATAAAGTTTTTACGATCTGATCATGGAGGAGAATATTTGAGTTACGAGTTTGGTCTACATTTGAAACAATGCGGAATAGTTTCGCAACTCACGCCACCCAGAACACCACAGCGTAATGGTGTGTCCGTATGTCGTAATCGTACTTTACTAGATATGGTGCGACCTATGATGTCTCTTACTGATTTACCGCTATCATTTTGGGGTTATGCTTTAGAGATGGCTGCATTCACATTAAATAGGGCACCATCGAAATCCGTTGAGATGACGCCTTATGAACTGTGGTTTGGTAAGAAACCAAAGTTGTCGTTTCTTAAAGTTTGGGGCTGCGATGCTTACGTGAAAAAGCTTCAACCTGATAAGCTCGAACCCAAATCGGAGAAATGTGTCTTCATGGGACACCCAAAGGAGGCTGTTGGGTACACCTTCTATCACAGATCCGAAGGCAAGAGATTCGTTGCTAAGAATGGAACCTTTCTAGAGAAGGAGTTTCTCTCGAAAGAAGTGAGTGGGAGGAAAGTAGAACTTGATGAGGTAACTGTACCTGCTCCCTTATTGGAAAGTAGTTCATCACAGAAATCGGTTCCTGTGACGCCTACACCAATTAGTGAGGAAGTTAATGATGATGATCATGTAACTTCAGATCAAGTTGTTACTCAACCTTGTAGGTCAAGAAGAGTAAAATCCGCACCAGAGTGGTACGGTAATCCTGTTCTGGAGGTTATGTTACTAGACCATGACGAACCTACGAACTATGAAGAAGCGATGGTGAGCCCAGATTCCACAAAATGGCTTGAGGCCATGAAATCTGAGATGGGATCCATGTATGAGAACAAAGTGTGGACTTTGGTTGACTTGCCCGATGATCAGCAAGCCATTGAGAATAAATGGATCTTCAAGAAGAAGACTGACGCTGACGGTAATGTTACTGTCTATAAAGCTCGACTTGTTGCAAAAGGTTTTCGACAAGTTCAAGGGATTGACTATGATGAGACTTTCTCACCCGTAGCGATGCTTAAGCCTGTCCGAATCATGTTAGCAATTGCCACATTTTATGAAGTCTGGCAAATGGATAAAAAAACTACATTCCTTAATGGATTTATTAAAGAAGAGTTGTATATTATGCAACAAGAAAGTTTTGTCAATCCTAAAGGTGCTAACAAAATATGGAAGCTCCAGCGATCCATCTATGGACTGGTGCAAGCATTTCGGAGTTGGAATATACGCTTTGATAAGTTGATCAAATCATATAGTTTTATACAGACTTGCGGTGAAGCCTGTATTTACAAGAAAGTGAGTGGGAGCACTACATCATTTCTGATAATTATATGTGAATATTGTTGATCGGAGATAATGTAGAATTATACTGCAAAGCATAAAGGAGTGTTTGAAAGGAATTTTTCAAAGAAAGACCTCAGTGAAGCTGCTTACATATTGAGCATCAAGATCTATAGAGATAGATCAAGACGCTTGATAAGTTTTTTCAATGAGTACATACCTTGACAAGATTTTGAAGTAGTTCAAAATGGAACAGTCAAAGAAAGAGTTCTTGCCTGCGTTACAAGGTGTGAAACTGAGTAAGACTCAAAGCCCGACCACGACAAAAGATAGAAAGAGAATGAAAGTCATTCCATATGCCTTGGCCATAGGTTCTATAAAATATGCCATGCTGTGTACCAGATCTATTGTATACCCTACACTGATTTTGGCAAGGGAGTACAATAGTGATCTAGGAGTAGATCACTAGACAGCGGTCAGAATTATCCTTAGTGGAATAAGGATATGTTTCTCGATTATGGAGGTGACAAAAAGGTTCGTCGTAAAGGGTTTTGTCGACGCAAATTTGGACACTGATCCAGATAACTCTAAATCTCAATCTGGATATGATACGTCTCCGTTGTATCTACTTTTCCAAACACTTTTGCCCTTGTTTTGTACTCTAACTTGTATGATTTGAATGGAACTAACCCGGACTGACAATGTTTTCAGTAGAATTACCATGGTGTTGTTTTATGGGCAGAAAACAAATATTCTCGGAATGACCTGAAACTGCACGGAACATCTTAGAAAAAAACAATAAAAAATCCTCGCCAAAGATGAAGACCAGGGGGCCCACACCCTTCTCACGAGGGTGGGGGGCGCGCCCCCCCTATGGCGCACCCCTACCTCGTGGGCCCCCTGTTGCGTCTCCGACTCCAACTCCACCTCCATATATTGAGTTTCGAAGAGAAAAAACCAGGGAGAAGAAATCATCGTGTTTTATGATATGGAGCCGCCGCCAAGCCCTAAAACCTCTCGGGAGGGCTGATCTAGAGTCCGTTCTGGGCTCCAGAGAGGGGGATTCGTCGCCGTCGTCATCATCAACCATCCTCCATCACCAATTTCATGATGCTCACCGCCGTGCGTGAGTAATTCCATTATAGGCTTGCTGGACGGTGATGGGTTGGATGAGATTTATCATGTAATCGAGTTAGTTTTGTTAGGGTTTGATCCCTAGTATCCATTATGTTCTGAGATTGATGTTGCTATGACTTTGCTATGCTTAATGCTTGTCACTAGGGCCCGAGTGCCATGATTTCAGATCTGAACCTATTATGTTTTCATGAATATATGTGAGTTCTTGATCCTATCTTGCAAGTCTATAGTCACCTACTATGTGTTATGATCCGGCAACCCCGAAGTGACAATAATCGGGACCACTCCCGGTGATGACCATGGTTTGAGGAGTTCATGTATTCACTATGTGGTAATGCTTTGTTCCGGTTCTCTATTAAAAGGAGGCCTTAATATCCCTTAGTTTCCAATAGGACCCCGCTGCCACAGGAGGGTAGGACAAAAGATGTCATGCAAGTTCTTTTCCATAAGCACGTATGACTATTTATGGAATACATGCCTACATTACATTGATGAATTGGAGCTAGTTCTGTGTCACCCTATGTTATGACTGTTACATGATGAACCGCATCCGACGTAATTATCCATCACTGATCCGGTGCCTACGAGTTTTCCATATACTGGTTTACGCTTATTTACTTTCCCGCTGCTACTGTTACAATCACTACAAAATACCAAAAACATTACTATTGCTGTCTTTACTTTTATTGCCGCTACCACCATTATCATATTACTTTTCTACTAAACACTTTGCTGCAGATACTAAGTTTCCAGGTGTGGTTGAATTGACAACTCAGCTGCTAATACTTGAGAATATTCTTTGGCTCCCCTTGTGTCGAATCAATAAATTTGGGTTGAATACTCTACCCTCGAAAGCTGTTGCGATCCCCTATACTTGTGGGTTATCAAGACTAATTTCTGGTCCGTTGCCGGGGAGCATAGCTCTATTCTTTGAGTCACTTGGGATTTATATCTGCTTATCACTATGAAGAACTTGAGAGATACAAAAACCAAGATCTATCCCTCAACTATGAGGGGAGGTAAGGAACTGCCATCTAGCTCTGCACTTGATTCACCTTCTGTTATGAGTAAGTTTGCGACACCTACATCTGCTTCTGCTATTCATTCTGATATGTCGCATGTTATTGATGATGCCACTTCTGCTATGCATGATACTTATGATGAAACTGCTTCTATGCCTGATACTACCGTGCCCGTTAGTGAATTTCTTGATGAACAAATTGCTAGGGCTAGAGAAAAATAAATTATTGAATCTGAATACGATGATGATAGTGATGATGAAAATATGCCTGTTATTCCTGAGGGTTATCTTTTTGATACGGAATCTTCTGCCGCCATTTTTGCTTGCAAATATAGATATGAGCTTAAGAGGTTGTTAATTAAATGGAACAAAGAATCACTTAGAGATAGAATGAAACCCGACCCTGCTTTTTCTACTTCACCTATATGTGGTCCTGATAAAGATTATGAATTCTCTGTTGATCCTGATATAATTACTTTGGTCGAATCTGATCCGTTTTATGGCCATGAATCTGAAACTGTTGTGGCACATCGTACTAAGTTAAATGATATAGCTGCCCTGTTCACTAATGATGAGAGATCGCGTTACTTTTATATACTCAAAATATTTCCATTCTCATTAAAGGGTGATGCTAAGATATGGTTTAATTCTCTTGATCCTGGTTGTGTGCGTAGTCCCCAGGATATGATTTATTACTTCTCTACTAAATATTTCCCTGCTCATAAGAAACAAGCTGCTTTGAGGGAAATATACAACTTCATGCAAATTAAAGAGGAGAGTCTCCCACAAGCTTGGGGGAGGATTCTCAAGTTACTTAATGCTTTGCCTGATCATCCTCTTAAGAAACCTGAAATACTTGATATCTTTTATAATGGACTAACCGATGCTTCCAAATATTACCTGGATAGTTGTGCTGGTTCTCTTTTCAGGGAAAGAACACCGGATGAAGCTGAAATTCTATTGAATAATATGTTGACAAATGAAAATAATTGGGCACCTCCTGAGCCAGCTCCTGAGCCATCTCCTGCTCCAATTACTGAGCCTATTCCTAAACCAACTCCAAAGAAGAGAGGTGTTCTATTTCTTAGTCCCGAAGATATGCAAGAGGCAAAGAAATCTATGAAAGAAAAAGGTATTAAAGCTGAAGACGTTAAGAATTTACCTCCTATTGAAGAAATACATGGTCTTAATATACCGCCTGTTGAAGAAACATATGATCTTAATTATTTATTCACTGAAGAACCTCTTGATCCCGATATCCCGACACAGGTAGTAAAGGTAAATTCTCTCTATAGATATGATAAAGCTGAAGTCCTTCCTACTAAAATTGCTAGTCAATGCTTGGATGAGTTTGATAACTTTATGTATAAGCAAGACGACTTCAATGCTTATTTTGGTAGACAATTAAAAGAAAATGCTTATATGATTAGACGCTTGGGTGAATATATGGCTAATATTAAAGGTGAACTTAAACTTGTTAGCAAACATGCTTCTATGGTTACCACTCAAGTAGAACAAGTACTTAAGGCTCAAAAAGAAGTGCTTAATGAAATGAATAGAAAGAAAAATGATTATGCTGTTAGAGTGGCTACTAGAACTGGTAGAATGACTCAGGAACCTTTGTATCCTGAAGGCCACCCTAAGAGAATCGAGCAAGATTCTCAAAGAAATAATATTGATGTTCCTAGCTCTTCTAAAAAGAAGAAGAAGAAAAATGATAGAACTGTGCAAACTTCTAGTGAACCTATTGCTGAACCACCTGATAATCCAAATGATATTTCTATGTCCGATGCTGAAACACAATCTGGTAATGAACATGAACCTAGTAAAACTATTAATGATGATGTTCATGATGATGCTCAACCTAGTAATGATAATGATGTAGAAATTGAACCTGCTATTGATCTTGATAACCCACAATCAAAGAATCAACATTTTGATAAAATAGACTTTGTTGCTAGGAAACATGGTAAATAAAGGGAACCTTGGGTTCAGAAACCCATGCCTTTTCCTCCGAAACCATCCAAGAAAAAGGATGATGAGGATTTTGAGCACTTTGCTGAAATGATTAGGCCTATCTTTTTGTGTATGCGATTAACTGATGTGCTCAAAACAAATCCTTATGCTAAATATATGAAGGATATCATTACTAATAAAAGAAAGATATCGGAAGCCGAGATTTCCACCATGCTTGCTAATTATACTTTTAAGGGTGGAATACCAAAGAAACTTGGAGACCCCGGAGTACCTACTATACCTTGCTCCATTAAAAGAAATTATATTAAAACTGCATTATGTGATCTTGGAGCCGGTGTTAGTGTTATGCCTCTCTCTTTATATCATAGACTTGACTTGAATAAGCTGACACCTACTGAAATATCTTTGCAAATGGCTGATAAATCAACTGCTATACCTGTCGGTATTTGTGAGGATGTGCCTGTTGTGGTTGATACGTATCCAACGTATCTATAATTTTTGATTGCTCCATGCTATATTATCTACTGTTTTGGGCAATATTGGGCTTTATTATCCACTTTTATATTATTTTTGGGACTAACCTATTAACCGGAGGCCCAGCCCAGATTTGCTATTTTATGCCTATTTCAGTGTTTCGAAGAAAAGGAATATCAGATGGAGTCGAAACGGAATGAAATCAACTGGAGAAGTTATTTTTGGAAGGAAACACACCTGATGGACTTGGACCCCATGTCAAGGAAGGAACGAGGTGCTCACGAGGGTGGGGGGCGCGCCCCCCTATCTCGTGGGGCCCTCGTGGCTCCCCCGACGTACCTCCTGCACCCATATATACTTATGTGACCTAAAACTTCCAGAACGCAACATAGATCGGGAGTTCCGCCGCCAGAAGCCTCCGTAGCCACAAAAAGTCAATCGGGACCCTATTCCGGCACCCTGCCGGAGGGGGGAACCATCACTGGTGGCCATCTTCATCATCCCGGTGCTCTCCATGACGAGGAGGGAGTAGTTCTCCCTCGGGGCTGAGGGTATGTACCAGTAGCTATGTGTTTGATCTCTCTCTCTCGTGTTCTTGAGATGATACGATCTTTATGTATCGCGAGCTTTGCTATTATATTTGGATCCTATGGTGTTTCTTCCCCCCTCTTCTCTCTTGTAATGAATTGAGTTTCCCCTTTGAAGTAATCTTATCGGATTGAGTTTTTAAAGACTTGAGAACACTTGATGTATGTCTTGTCATGGATATCTGTGGTGACAATGGGATACCACGTGCCACTTGATGTATGTTAAGGTGACCAACTTGCGGGTTTCGTGACATTGGGAACCTATGCATAGGGGTTGGCATACGTTTTCGTCGTGATTCTCCGGTAAAACTTTGGGGCACTCTTTGAGGTCCTTTGTGTTGGTTGAATAGATGAATCTGAGATTGTGTGATGCATATAGTATAATCATTCCCATGGATACTTGAGGTGACATTGGAGTATCTAGGTGACATTAGGGTTTTGGTTGATTTGTTTCTTAAGGTGTTATTCTAGTACGAACTCTAGGGCTCTTTGTAACACTTATAGGAATAGCCCAACGGATTGATTGGAAAGAATAACTTTGAGGTGGTTTCGTACCCTACAATAATCTCTTCGTTCGTTCTGCGCTATTAGTGACTTTGGAGTGACTCTTTGTTGCATGTTGAGGGATAGTTATGTGATCCAATTATGTTAGTATTGTTGAGGGAACTTACACTAGCGAAAGTATGAACCCTAGGCCTTGTTTCAACACATCGCGATACCGTTTACGCTCACTTTTATCACTTGCTACCTTGCTATTTTTATTATTTCAGATTACAAAAACTATTATCTACTATCCATATTGCACTTGTATCACCATCTCTTCGCCGAACTAGTGCACCTATACAAATTACCATTGTATTGGGTGTGTTGGGGACACAAGAGACTCTTTGTTATTTGGTTGCAGGGTTGCTTGAGAGAGAACATCTTCATCCTACGCCTCCTACGGATTGATAAACTTTAGGTCATCCACTTGAGGGAAATTTGCTACTATCCTACAAACTTGTGCACTTGTAGGCCCAACAACGTCTACAAGAAGAAGGTTGTGTAGTAGACATCAGTGGTTGCAAACGTTACTATTTTAACGGACTTTGTTATTCTTGATATTCCCGAGGATGATAGTATGTCTATTATTCTTGGAAGACCTTTTCTTAATACTGCAGGGGCTGTTATTGATTGCAACAAAGGCAATGTCACTTTTCATGTTAATGGTAATGAGCATACGATACACTTTATGAGGAAACAACCTCAAGTTCATAGTATCAACTCTATTGGAAAAATTCCATCAATTATATTTGGAGGTTTTGAATTTCCTCTTCCTACTGTCAAAAAGAAATATGATATTCTTATTATTGGGGATGTGCATATCCCCGTTGAGGTAACTTAGTGTTATTCGAAATTTCTTCGGTTTCATGATTATCGGAATGAGTTTGTTAACAAGACTTGATCAACCTTGTTAGTGGATTCTTTTTGATGAGCATGAGATGGATGAAACTAGAAGCACAAAATCTTCTGTACCCTCTCTATATTTTCTATTATTTAGATTAAATAAAGTAAAATTAGTATTTTCTGTCTGTTTCCTGACTTATCTGTGCAATATAAAAATATCCCGAAAATAAAAGTCCTCAGAATGCCATGCCAATTTAATATGATTTTTTTCGAGAATATTTGAGGATTTACTGTGCACAAATTACCACGGGGAGGAGCTGCCACCTGGCGACGAGGGTGGTGGGCGCCCCCCCTATAGGGCGCGCCCCTGCCTCGTGGGCCCATGGTGGCCCTCCTCCACTTATCCCAGCACCCATCTTCTTCCTCTATCTCACACAAACCCGAAAAACCAACTCAAGCACGAGTTCTAGCCACTTTTGCTGCGATTTTCGATCTCCTTGCTCAAAGCACCTCTCGCAAAACTGCTTGGGGAGATTGTTCCTTGGTATGCGACTCCTCCATTGGTCCAATTAGTTTTTGTTCTAGTGCTTTATTCTTTGCAAATTTGTGCTGCATAGGTGACCATGTTCTTGAGCTTGCATGTCAAATTTATATGGTTCCAAGTAGTTCTAATGCTTGATATAGGCTCTAGGCACTTGTAGGAGTAGTTGCTATCAATATTACTGAGTTTGGTTTACTTTTATTTTGAAGTTACTAAAAATTTCAGAATTTTTCAAAAAATGATGAGGATATTATTGAGGGGCTCATCGAGCCAAAGCTCGAAGGAAAAGGAACCGAAGCCTAAGTATAATTTGCCGCGCACCGCGGAGATTTGGGCATGTGAATGGCCTTCTGATGATTTCTTGAGAGCAGCCGGTATCTATGAAGATTTTCATGAATTGGCTTACAATGCAGGCCTCACCGCTTTCCTCCAGGACCAATGCGATCAGTATCTCTTACTCACAAATACCTTTGTGCAAAACTTTCATTTTCATTCTAGGAACTCACCACCTACGGTGGAGTTTCATTTATATGATGAGCATAAGGAGATGTCACTTTATGATTTCTGTCAGATTTGTTCAGTCCCTTTCGAGGGCAAGACAGAAGAACCACATCATGATGATGTGGCTGGGTTTATTGATAATATCATTGTAGGAGAAACCAGGAAGGTTTCCGACGCACGAATCACTAGCATACATTTCCCTGTTTTGCGTTACTTTGCATTATTTGCTAGTCGTTGTTTAATTGGACGCGAAAATTTTGGAAACCTTAGTATCCCTGATTTAATTATTCTTCTCCAAGGTTTATACAGTGATAAGACTTTTAGTTTGCGTGGTATTATTGCTAGACGGTTAAATATGAACCGTACTAAGGGCCCCATCTTTGGAGGCATCTACGCCACACGCCTAGCCGCACATTTTAACATACCTATTAGGCATGCTGAGAAGGAAGAAAAGGTGCTGCCCCGTGTTTATCTAGATCATAAAAGTATGGTGGCACATGATTTTATTGGTAAAAATAGGGCAGGGGAGCTTAAAT
The DNA here is from genome assembly GCF_018294505.1 of Triticum aestivum. Classification (NCBI taxonomy): domain Eukaryota; kingdom Viridiplantae; phylum Streptophyta; class Magnoliopsida; order Poales; family Poaceae; genus Triticum; species Triticum aestivum. The sequence continues at coordinate 628,636,892 of NC_057800.1, forward strand.
ATCAATTGTTCTTTAATAAACATCATCCTGAGACTATTACCTTGCCCGCTCCTTCTTTGTTTGATTTGACTGCAGGCACGTACCTTGTTCCATTGACGGCTATTCATGCCTACCAGAACCCTGCACCAGTCGAGGAGCCAGAACCGAAACCACAATTTGATCCTTCACGGCAGTCTAACTATCAGTGGGATCCGGAGATGATTGCCAACCAGTGGCAGTCAGAGTCTTCTTCTTCATCACAGTACGACCCCAACAACTATTATTATGGATATCCGCCAGGCCAGCCGTGGCCATAGACCAACTTAGGCCAAAAGCCTAAGCTTGGGGGAGTACGTATTTCTCACCGACATTACATTTATGTTCACACACACTCATTGCTAGATGTCGGAGCTCATACTTTTTCACTGTAATATCCATGCTAGTTTATTTTCCTTTTCCTGCTTTCTTCTTGTGTGTTTGTTAAACCTTAAGAAAACCAAAAAAAATTAGTAGTAGTTTATTTTTCTGCTGTAGTAGTAATAATTAAAAAGAAAACCCAAAAATATTTCCCGTTCTTCTTTTGCTTGTTGGGAGCTTTCCCGTGTAAATAGTTTTATTTCTTTTCTTTTCTTTGGGGGTCAGTAGGAGAATACCATAATTAAATTGTTGAAGTGGCTCTTATATGCATTATTGTTGATTTAACCCAGAGCCCATATTGCCTTGTCTTCTCCTGTTTATTGAATGCTCGCAGATTCCAGCTTAGTCCAATTCACGTGCACTCTTATTATTATTCACACCGTTCGGTTGTTCAAGTGAAAGGCAATTATGATGATATATGATGGACTGACTGAGATGAGAAAAGCTGGTATGAACTCGACCTCTTTTGTTTTTGTAAATATGATGAGCCCGTCGTTCTTGATTCAGCTTATTATGAATAAACATGTTTGCAATGACAATTAGAGATCATAGTTGCTTGTGCCATGCTTGATTAGCTATGAGTTATAATGGTTTACCTTGTCTGCCAACATGCTATTGAGATGATTATGATGTGGTATGATGGGGTGGTATCCTCTTTTGAATGATTTAAGTGACTTGACTTGGCACATGTTCACGCATGTAGTTGAAACAAATCAACATAGCCTTCACGATATTTATGTTCATGGTGGATTATATCCTACTCATGCTTGCATCCAATGTTTATTAATTTAATGCATGTACATGGCTGTTGTCGCTCTCTAGTTGGTCGCTTCCCAGTCTTTTGCTAGCCTTTACTTGTACTAAGCGGGAATACTGGTTGTGCATCCAATCCCTTAAACCCCAAAGTTATTCCAGATGAGTCCACTATACCTTCCTATATGCGGTATCTACCTGCCGTTCCAAGTAAATTTGTATGTGCCAAACTCTAAACCTTCAAATAAACATTCTGTTTTGTATGCTTGAATAGCTCATGTATCAACAAAGGCTGTCCTTATCTTCCGTGTTAGGCGGGTTATTCTCAAGAGGAGTGGACTCCGCTCCTCACTCACGAGAAAATGGCTGGTCACCGGGATGCCCAGTCCCATGCTTTATGCAAACTAAATCAAAATTAATTGCAAACAAAACTCCCCCTGGGACCTGATGTATGTTGGAGGCACTCGTTGTTTCGAGCAAGCCATGGATTGATGCTTGTTGGTGGAGGGGGAGTATAAACTTTACCATTCTGTTTGGGAACCGGAAGATATCGCCATCTCTTAGTTGTTACGTTGACAATGAAAGTATACCGCTCAAAATACAATTCATCTCTATTGCAAAACCGAGCTCTGGCACCTCTACAAATCCCTGCTTCCCTCTGCGAAGGGCCTATCCATTTATTTTTATGTTGAGTCATCACCCTCTTATTAAAAAGCACTAGCTGGAGAGCACAGCCGTCATTTGCATTCATCACTATTAATTTATATTGGGTATGACTATGATTGGATCTCTTTTACCATGAATTACAATGTCTAGTCAGTCCTTGATCTTTAAAGGTGCTCTGCATTTATGTTTTGCGGTCTCAGAAAGGGCTAGCGAGATACCATCTTGTTATATCATATTATGATTGTTTTGAGAAAGTGTTGTTATCCGAGATTTATTCTTATGACTTGCTAGTTGATTATGCTATTGATATGAGTAATGATGAGACTTGAGAATTACTGCAAGTGTGGTTAGTTATGATCTATGCTGAAAACTTGAATGCTGGCTTGACATAGTTACAACAACAAGAGCAAACAGAGTTTGTAAAAGTTATTCTTTCTTTCTTTCAGTTTGTCAACTGAATTGCTTGAGGACAAGCAAGGGTTTAAGCTTGGGGGAGTTGATACGTCTCCGTCGTATCTACTTTTCCAAACACTTTTGCCCTTGTTTTGGACTCTAACTTGTATGATTTGAATGGAACTAACACGGACTGACGCTGTTTTGAGCAGAATTACCATGGTGTTGTTTTATGTGCAGAAAACAAATATTCTCGGAATGACCTGAAACTCCACGGAACATCTTAGAAAAAACAATAAAAAATCCTCGCCAAAGATGAAGACCAGGGGGCCCACACCCTTCTCACGAGGGTGGGGGCGCCCCCCTAGGGCGGACCCCCTACCTCATGGGCCCCCTGTTGCATCTCCGACTCCAACTCCACTCCATATATTGAGTTTTGATGAGAAAAAAAACAGGGAGAAGAAATCATCAAGTTTTACGATACGGAGCCGCCGCCAAGCCCTAAAACCTCTCTGGAGGGCTGATCTGGAGTCCGTTCTGGGCTCCAGAGAGGGGGATTCGTCGCCGTCGTCATCATCAACCATCCTCCATCACCAATTTCATGATGCTCACCGCCGTGCGTGAGTAATTCCATCATAGGCTTGCTGGACGGTGATGGGTTGGATGAGATTTATCATGTAATCGAGTTAGTTTTGTTAGGGTTTGATCCCTAGTATCCATTATGTTCTGAGATTGATGTTGCTATGACTTTGCTATGCTTAATGCTTGTCACTAGGGCCCGAGTGCCATGATTTCAGATCTGAACCTATTATGTTTTCATGAATATATGTGAGTTCTTGATCTTATCTTGCAAGTCTATAGTCACCTACTATGTGTTATGATTCGGCAACCTCGAAGTGACAATAATTGGGACCACTCCCGGTGATGACCATGGTTTGAGGAGTTCATGTATTCACTATGTGCTAATGCTTTGTTCCGGTTCTCTATTAAAAGGAGGCCTTAATATCCCTTAGTTTCCAATAGGACCCCGCTTTCACGGGAGGGTAGGACAAAAGATGTCATGCAAGTTCTTTTCCATAAGCACGTATGACTATTTACGGAATACATGCCTACATTACATTGATGAATTGGAGCTAGTTCTGTGTCACCCTATGTTATGACTGTTACATGATGAACCGCATCCGGCGTAATTATCCATCACTGATCCGGTGCCTACGAGTTTTCCATATACTGGTTTACGCTTATTTACTTTCCAGCTGCTACTGTTACAATCACTACAAAATACCAAAAACATTACTATTGCTGTCTTTTACTTTTGTTACCTCTACCACCATTATCATATTACTTTGCTACTAAACACTTTGCTGTAGATACTAAGTTTCCAGGTGTGGTTGAATTGACAACTCAGCTGCTAATACTTGAGAATATTCTTTGGCTCCCCTTGTGTCGAATCAATAAATTTGGGTTGAATACTCTACCCTCGAAAGCTGTTGCGATCCCCTATACTTGTGGGTTATCAGGATACATATTGAAAGTGGGAGCAATTAGCTAGAGTAGCTCCGTGCAGAGCATTGTTGACATAGAAATTTGCAAAATACTTATGGATCTGAATGTGGCAGACCCGTTGACTAAACTTCTATCACAAGCAAAACATGATCACTCCTTAGTACTCTTTGGGTGTTAATCACATAGCGATGTGAACTAGATTATTGACTCTAGTAAACCCTTTGGGTGTTGGTCACATGTCGATGTGAACTATGGGTGTTAATCACATGGTGATGTGAACTATTGATATTAAATCACATGGCGATGTGAACTAGATTATTGACTCTAGTGCAAGTGGGAGACTGAAGGAAATATGCCCTAGAGGCAATAATAAAGTTATTATTTATTTCCTTATTTCATGATAAATGTTTATTATTCATGCTAGAATTGTATTAACCGGAAACATAATACATGTGTGAATACATAGACAAATAGAGTGTCACTAGTATGCCTCCACTTGACTAGCTCGTTAATCAAAGATGGTTATGTTTCCTAACCATGGACAAAGAGTTGTTATTTGATTAACGGGATCACATCATTAGTTGAATGATCTGATTGACATGACCCATTCCATTAGCTTAGCACCTGATCGTTTAGTATGTTGCTATTGCTTTCTTCATGACTTATACATGTTCCTATGACTATGAGATTATGCAACTCCCGTTTATCGGAGTAACACTTTGTGTGCCACCAAACGTCACAACGTAACTGGGTGATTATAAAGGTGCTCTACAGGTGTCTCTGAAGGTACTTGTTGGGCCCACTCCGTAATGCACATCGCTTAAGCCTTGCAAGCATTGCAACTAATGAGTTAGTTGCGGGATGATGTATTACGGAATGAGTAAAGAGACTTGCCAGTAACGAGATTGAACTAGGTTTTGAGATACCGACAATCGACTCTCGGGCAAGTAACATGCCGATGACAAAGGGAACAACGCATATTGTTATGCGGTCTGACCGATTAAGATCTTCATAGAATATGTGGGAGCCAATATGAGCATCCAGGTTCCTCTATTGGTTATTGACCGGAGACTTGTCTCGGTCATGTCTACATAGTTCTCGAACCCGTAGGGTCCGCACGCTTAAAGTTCCGATGACGGTTATATTGTGAGTTTATGAGTGAGGGAGTCCTGGATTAGGGGGTCTCCGGACAGCCGGACTATATCCTTTGGCCGGACTGTTAGACTATGAAGATACAATATTGAAGACTTCGTCTCGTGTCCGGATGGGACTCTACTTGGCGTGGAAGGCAAGCTAGGCAATACGGATATGTATATCTCCTCCTTTGTAACCGACCTTGTGTAACCCTAGCCCTTTCCGGTGTCTATATAAACCGGAGGGTTTTAGTCCATAGGAAAACATACAATCATACCATAGGCTAGCTTCTAGGGTTTAACCTCTCTGTTCTCGTGGTAGATCAACTCTTGTAATACCCATATCATTAAGAATAAATCAAGCAAGACATAGGGTTTTACCTCCATCAAGAGGGCCCGAACCTGGGTAAAACATCGTGTCCCCTGCCTCCTGTTACCATCCGCCTAGACGCACAGTTCGGGACCCCCTACCCGAGATCCGCCGGTTTTGACACCGATATTGGTGCTTTCATTGAGAGTTCCCCTGTGTCGTCGCCGTTAGGCTTGATGGCTTCTTCTATCATCGATAGCGATGCAGTCCAGGGTGAGACTTTTCTCCCCGATCAGATCTTTGTGTTCGGCGGCTTCGCACTGCGGGCCAACTCGCTTGGCCATCTGGAGCAGATCGAAAGCTACGCCCCTGGCCATCAGGTCAGGTTTGGAAGCTTAAATTACACGGCTGATATCCGCGAAGACTTGATCTTCGACGGATTCGAGCCCCTGCCTTGTGCGCCACGCGGTCACGATGAGTACGATTTAGCTCTACCATCGGACCGTATTCAGGAGATCGCACCGGCAGCCGCTCCGACCCTCAATTCGGAGCCAGTTGCGCCGTCCATGGACGGGTGGATGGACCCCGCCATGGAGGCATTACCCTCAGCGGCGATCGAGCTGAACATCGACCTTACCCTATACGAGAGCCGTGTTGTCACTGCCGGATCCTTCTCCGGCCACGGACTCCGAACCGCCTGCGCCCGTTCCTAGCGAATCCAATTGGGCGTCAATCATGGAGTTTACCTCCGCGGATATTTTTCAGCTCGCCCTTTGGCGACATACTGAACTCATTAAGGTCTCTCTCCTTGTCAGGAGGATCCTGGCCGAACTATGTCCGGCAGGATTGGGATGCGGATAACGAAGAAATTCGCTGCCCACCCACCACCCACTTAGTAGCCACTGTCGACGACTTAACCGACATGCTCGACTTTGACTCCGAAGACATCGACGGTATGGACGACGATGCGGTAGACGAAGAGGAACCACTGCCCACGGGGCACTGGACAGCCACCTCATCATACAATATATACATGGTGGACACACCCAAAGAAGGCAATGGCGACGAGACAACAGAGGATGACCCCTCCAAGAAGCAACCCAAGCGCCGACGTCAGCGGCGCCGCTCTAAGTCCCGCCAAAGCAAAAGTGGTGATACCGGCACAGGAGATAATAACACTCCAGATAGTGCCAAAGATGGCAACAATCCCCTCCAGCATGATCTAGGACAGGAGGATGGAGAGGCCAGCCCTCCAGAGAGAGCGGCAGATGGAGAGGCGGAGGATAATAATTACATGCCCCCTCCAAAGACGAGGCAAGCCTTGATGATGACGAATTCGTCGTGCCAGAGGATCCCGTCGAACAAGAGCGCTTCTAGCACCGGCTTATAGCCACAACAAATAGCCTTAAGAAAAAGCAGCAGCAGCTTCAAGCTGATCAAGATCTGCTAGCTGACAGATGGACTTAAGTCCTCGCTGCCGAGGAATATAAACTCGAACGCCCCTCCAAGAGTTACCCAAAATGCAGATTGCTACCCCGACTGGAGGAAGAAGCGTATGACGTGGCTGATCGGCCACCTCGTGGCCGCGATAGAGAGGCATTCCAGCCAAAAGCTCAGCCTGCACCCCGACACCATTCAAATAAAAAGGCATGGGGAAACATGCCAGACCTGCGAGACATATTGGAGGACAAAGCAAAACATGCAAGATCAATCTACGGATCACGAGGGCGCGCCACTATGCGAGACGATAAACATCATGCCGAATACAGTAAAAGTAAATCCGGCCGGGCCGAACACAGCGGGCAAGACTGATTGGAGCTGCGTCGCGATATAGCCCAGTACAGAAGTGCCACACACCCCTTATGCTTCACAGATGAAGTAATGGATCATCAAATCCCAGAGGGTTTCAAACCCGTAAACATAGAATCATACGACGGCACGACAGATCCCGCGGTATGGATCGAGGATTTCCTCCTGCACATCCACATGGCCTGCGGTGATGACCTACACGCAATCAAATACCTCCCACTGAAACTTAAAGGACCAGCTCGGCATTGGCTCAACAGCTTGCCAGCAGAGTCCATTGGCTGTTGGGAAGATCTAGAAGCCGCATTCCTTGACAACTTTTAGGGCACTTATGTGCGACCACCAGACGCCAATGACCTGAGCCATATAATTCAGCAGCCAGAGGAATCGGCCAGGCAATTCTAGACACGGTTCCTAACAAAGAAAAATCAAATCGTCAACTCTCTAGATACAGAGGCCCTAGCAGCTTTTAAACACAACATCCGCGATGAGTGGCTAGCCCGGCACCTTGGTCAGGAGAAGCCAAAATCTATGGCAGCCCTCATGACACTCATGACCCGCTTTTGTGTGGGAGAAGACAGCTGGCTGGCTCATAGTAATAACATATCAAAGAACCGTGGTACTTCGGATACCAAGGACGGCAATGGCAGACCACGTCGCAACAAACATAAGCGCCGCATTAACAGCGACAATACCGAGGATACGGCAGTCAACGCCGGATTCAAAGGCTCTAAACCCGGTCAGCGGAAAAAGCCATTTAAAAGAAGCACTTCGGGCCCTTCTAGTTTGGACCGCATACTCGATCGCTCGTGTCAAATACACGGCACCCCCGACAAGCCAGCCAACCACACCAATAGGGATTGTTGGGTATTCAAGCAGGCCGACAAGTTAAACACCGAAAACAAATATAAGGGGCCACATAGCGATGACGAGGAAGAGCCTCGGTAGCCGAACACCGGAGGACAGAAGAGTTTCCCCCCACAAGTGCGGACCGTGAACATGATATACGCAACCCACATCCCCAAGAGGGAGCGGAAGCGTGCACTTAGGGACGTATATGCGTTGGAGCCAGTCGCCCCAAAGTTCAACCCATGGTCCTCCTGTCCGATCACCTTCGATCGCAGGGACCACCCCACTAGTATCCGTCATGGCGGATTCGCCGCACTGGTCCTAGACCCAATCATTGACGGAGTTCACCTCACTCGAGTCCTTATGGATGGCGGCAGTAGCCTGAACTTGCTTTACCAGGACACAGTGCGCAAAATGGGTATATACCCCTCAAGGATCAAACCCACAAAAACGACCTTTAAAGGCGTCATACCAGGTGTAGAGGCCCATTGCACAGGCTCAGTCACACTGGAAGTGGTCTTCGGATCCCCGGATAACTTCCGAAGCGAAGAGTTAATCTTTGATATAGCCCCGTTCTGCAGTGGTTATCATGCACTGCTTGGGCGAACCGCATTTGCGAGATTCAATGCGGTACCACATTATGCATGCCTCAAGCTCAAGATGCCAGGACCTCAGGGGGACATTACAGTTAACGGAAACACAGAGCGCTCTCTCCGAACAGAGGAGCACACTACGGCCCTCGCAGCGGAAGCGCAAAGCAGCCTCTTAAGGCAATCCACTAGTTCGGCGTTTAAGGACCCAAACACCTTCAAGCACGCCCGGAGTAATCAGCAACATGACCGCCTGGCACGTTCCGAGCTCGCATAGCAATGCGGCCCCCACCTCGGCCCAAGCCAAACGGTGAAATTCGTGCCACGCGCACATAATTATGCATTAAAAAAACCATGGGCACAGGCGGGGAGGGGGGCATGACCACGGCACGCCCCAAAACGCGGCTTAAACCGCACTAGGGGCTTCTCGTTTTGTTTTTTTTCAGGACTTTAATCTCTGGAAATCCGGTACGGCAGCATGATTGCCGAACATATGATGCAGCAACCAAGAAGGCAGAAAGCTATGTCACACCACGGAACTCCCAGGTGGATTACGACAACGAGTGTAATACTCGCCTTAATACTATTCATCAGCTCGCCCTTGGAGGGGACATAGTCCTACTTTCTGCTTATTGCACTGCATGTATCATTCTGCTTTAACGCACCTTTTTGAATAAACAATGCATAGCATTAAGACTATTATTGCATTCTTCTTTTATATATATATATATATATATATATGTTCATTCATGACATCCAGCACCCGTACACTCTGGTACGACCAATACGCTAGGGGCTTAAGCATACCCCACAATACGGCGTGAGAAGTCCGGACACTTTCAACAGTGCAGCACCCCGAACTTATAATATTATATGCATCAGCTCCAAATCATGTCTTGGGTCAATAGTTGGGTTTGCCCGGCTCCCATGTTTTGGTACCTTATGTTCCGCTATATCGGCTAAGGTAGCACTGGGAGAACTACTGTGATTGTGCCCCGGTTCTGCCGGGCTAAGCACCTCAGCAGAGAAAGCTAAAACTGATTGTCATGATAAGGCGGGAGACTGGTCGCTGTTCGAGAGGTTTTCGAGTCCTTAAAGACTTATGCCGCTTAGAGCGAGGAGTCGGCCCTATCCGGCTTAAGGCGTGTATCGCGCCCTGAGTTCGGCCTTTCGGACACTAGGGGCTTCGCTGAAATTTAAAATTATAGAATTCTATGGCTAAGTGAGAGTGATAACGCATTATAGTCCGATTCCCTTGTTCGTTGTGCTGAGCACCTCCCTCGAAGGACCCAAAAATGGGAACAAGAGTGCTCAGGTTTATCCCGAACACCCCAGCACTCGTGGCATGGGGGCAGAAGCCGACGACTAGCCATCTCTCAGATTTGATAAATAGCCGAACAGAAGGTAATATTTTAAATTCAAACAAGCGTTTCATAGCGCATATGAACAAGTTTTCATGAATACAGGATTACACGAGCGGGTTTACTCAAATATTGTATCTTTGGTACACTCGTCCGCTATGAGACGGGCACCATTCAGGACACCCTCATAGTACATCTCGGGGTGGCGATGCTCCTTGCCCTCCGGCGGCCCTTCCTTGATCAGCTTCACGGCGTCTAGCTTGGCCCATTGTACCTTCACACGGGGGAAAGCCCGGCGTGCACCTTCGATGTAGACGGACCGCTTGACGACTTCCAGCCATGGGCAGGCATCCACAAACCGCCTCACCAGGACGAAGTAGCTGTTGGGAAGGGCGTCGCCAGGCCACATCCGGACTATCAAGCCCTTCATGGCCTGTTCGGCCAGCTTGTGTAGCTCGACCAACTACTTTAGCTGGTCGCTCATAGGTACTGGGTGTTCGGTCCCAGTATACCGGGCCCAGAACAACTTCTCCTTCGAGCTTCCCTCCTCGGCCCAGTAAAATTTTGCGACATCCGACACCCTGTGGGGCAAATCTGTGAATGCTCCTGGAGAGCTTCGGATTCGGGTAAGTAACAAGTAATTTACTTTCACATGCTTACTTTGCATATAGAATGCCTTACCTGCCGCTATCTTCTTCATGGCATCAATCTCCTGGAGGGCCTTTTGGGCTTCGGCCTTGGCACTCTTTGCACCCTCAATGGCCGTGGCAAGCTCGGACTCTCGCGTCTTCAATTCAGGCTCCAGCGCCTCGTGCTTCGTCACGAGAGCGTGGAGCTCTTGCTGCACCTCTCCCACCCGTGCCTCATGGCTCTCCCGCTCGGTGCGCTCCTTGGCCGCTTTGTTTTCGGCCTCGGACAACGCTTGCTTCAGGGTCACCATCTCGGTCATGGCCCCTGGCAAATTTTAGATAATCCTATCATTTTGCAATCGCTTTCCTTTTATATAGATCCATAGACTAGGTACTACTTACCTTTCTTCTCCTCGAGCTGCCTCTTGGCAAGGCCGAGCTCTTCCTTGGACCCTTTAAGGTCCTGCTTCAGTGGTGCGACCTCTGCAGTCAGTGCGGTAGAGGCCAGCAGCGAAGCCTGCATACGCATATAGACATACTTATATTAGACTCCTCCGATATTGTTTGATCCTCTGTTCGGATTTTCTTTGTGAACACCGAACAGAGCATCAGGGGCTACTGTCTATGCGGTAATATTTCTCCTATATTTCAAAAACTTACCTCAAAGCCTGTTAGAAGGCTGGCACAGGCTTCAGTCAGTCCGCTCTTGGCGGACTGAACCTTCTGGACCACCGCACTCATAATAGTGCGGTGCTCTTCGTTAATGGAAGCGCTGCGAAGCGCTCCCAGCAGATTGTCCGGTGCCTCTGGATGGGCAGAGGTCACCGGCACAGGCGTCTTGCCCCTCTTGGAAGGAGGCCACCTGCCCGAGTCAGGAACCACTGGAGGTTCCGGCGCGGTGTTTGGCTGAGGGCCGAACTCGGAGCCCTCGGGGGCTTTGCTCCCCCTGCTCCCGGAGTCCGGAAGGTCGCTTCGAGGCGCCTCCGGGACTGTCTCCCCTCGACCTAGTGCCTCTTGAGACAACACCTCAACATTGTCCGTAGGGAAAGGGGAGGTGGCGGTCGGAAGTGGATCACTATCCATATCCGACGAGCCCAGGGAGCCGTCCGACGAGGATACGTCGATACGGATTCGGGGCGGTCTGCACAATCATAATTCGGCGTTAGGAGAAGCAGTGCGACAAAGGAATGCTATGAGTTACTCTGGTATCTGAATACTTACGACTTCGCAAGGGGCTTGGCCCTGAGCATCCACTCGTCTTCGCCTTCGGCGGCGGTGGTGGAGTAGTCCGGAAGGAGAGTCCTTCCCTTCTTGGACCCTTCGCCCCCCTAGTAGGGGCGGCCTTCCTTTTCTTGTCTCCCCCGACTGGAGGGGGAACATCTTCATCTTCCTCCTCGTCTTCGGGGGAGGAGTGCGTCGCAGAGTTATCGGACGATGAGTCCGATAACACCTGGCGTCGGGAGCTCTTTCGGGTTCCCTTGGCCTTCTTGGTCTTCTCCGGCACCTTGTAAGGAGCCGGAGTTAGCATCTCCGTCAGGAGAGCGTCCACTGTGTCTTCGGGCAGAGGGGCCGAACAGTTAACCTGCCCGGACGTCTCCACCCAGTCCTGTCAAAGGCATGGAGATCAGACCCCGCAGATGGTTAAGCTAGGGGAAATAAATATCCTACTAGATGTATAGAACTCACAGAATGCGCTCCGCGCTTCGCGCTTAGCCCGCGGTCCTTAGTGAGAGAGGGAGGGACCTCGGCGCCCTTGAACAGCACCTTCCAGATGTCCTTGTGCGTCGTGTCGAAGAGCTCGCTCAGAGTCTGGTGCTGGGCCGGGTCGAACTCCCACAAGTTGAAGTCCCGTTGTTGGCATGGGAGGATCCGGCAGATGAGCATGACCTGGACTATGTTGACAAGCTTGAGCTTCTTGCTTGTCATGTTCAGGATACATTTCTGGAGTCCGTCCAGCTCCACCGATGAACCCCACGACAAGCCCTTCTCTTTCCAGGAAGTGAGCCGTGTAGGGAATCCAGATCGAAACTTGGGGGCAGCCACCCATTTGGTGTCGCGCGGCTCGGTGATGTAGAACCACGTCGATTGCCACCCCTTTATGGTCTCTACGAAGGAGCCTTCAAGCCATATAACGTTGGGCATCTTGCCCACCATGGCTCCGCCACATTCTGCTTGTTGGCCGCCCACCACCTTCGGCTTGATATTGAAGGTCTTTAGCTATAGGCCAAAGTGGGGGCGGATGCGAAGGAAATCCTCACAGACGACAATGAACGCCGAAATGTTGAGGATGAAGTTCGGGGCCAGATCATGGAAGTCCAGCCCGTAGTAGAACATGAGGCCACCGATGAATGGATGAAGGGGAAACCCCAGTTCGCGGAGGAAGTGGTGGAGGAAAACTACCCTCTCATGGGGTTCCGGGGTAGGGACGATCTGCCCCGCAGTGGGAAGCCGATGTGCGATATCCGCGGCTAAGTATCCGGCTCCGCGCAGCTTTTTGATGTGTTCCTCCGTAATGGAGGAAGCCATCCACTTGCCTCCTGCTCCGGACATGTTTGGAGGAGGTTGAGGAGAAAGATGTGGACTTGGGCGTTGGGGCTCGAGTGCACAAGAATGGATGGGCAAGGAGGAAGAAGGCATGGGTAGAGAAAGGTTAAACCTTATCCCTTTATAAGGGCGGCCAAAACTATGTGCCCCCCACTAGCCTAGTAAAACTCGCTTACCCCCAAGCGCCGTAATCGATGGCGCGGTTGGGTTACCCACGCCCGTATTGATGAAAATCCCGTAATAAGGGGAACACGATCTCTGCTTTGACAATACGTGTCAAGAAACTGCCTCGTGTTATGTGCGAGGCTAGTTAAAGGAAACAGTTCGAATAATCACCGGGCCATGGCATAATGTCGTGTTGCCAAAACAAGTCAGCAAACTAGATTTGTGGAAATATTATTCTCTCTATGATGGTATGTGGAACTTATTTTGCAGGGTCGGACACTATCCTTGTATTCAAATTCTTCCGTGCTGTATTCGGAGGAGGAACCCGCCTTGCAATGCCGAAGACAATACTGCGCACCGGACTCATCGTCATTGAAGCCTGGTTCAGGGGCTACTGAGGGAGTCCTGGATTAGGGGGTCTCCGGACAGCCGGACTATATCCTTTGGTCGGACTGTTAGACTATGAAGATACAAGATTGAAGACTTCGTCTCGTGTCCGGATGGGACTCTACTTGGCATGGAAGGCAAGCTAGGCAATATGGATATGTATATCTCCTCCTTTGTAACCGACCTTGTGTAACCCTAGCCCTTTCCGGTGTCTATATAAACCGGAGGGTTTTAGTCCGTAGGAAAACATACAATCATACCATAGGCTAGCTTCTAGGGTTTAGCCTCTCCGATCTCGTGGTAGATCAACTCTTGTAATACCCATATCATCAAGAATAAATCAAGCAGGACATAGGGTTTTACCTCCATTAAGAGGGCCCGAACCTGGGTAAAAGATCGTGTCCCCTGCCTCCTATTACCATCCGCCTAGACGCACAGTTCGGGACCCCCTACCCGAGATCCGCCGGTTTTGACACCGACAATGAGTTTTGATGTACTGAAGGTTGTTCGGAGTCACGGATGTGATCACGAACATGACGAGGAGTCTCGAAATGGTCGAGACATGAAGTTTGATATATTGGAAGCCTATATTTGGATATCGGAAGTGTTTCGGGTGAAATCGGGATTTTACCGGAGTACCGAGGGGTTACCGGAACCCCCCGGGGGCTTAATGGGCCATAGTGGGCCTTTGTGGAGAAGAGGGGAGGCGGCCAGAGCAGGGCCGCGCGGCCCTCCCCCTAGTCCGAATAGGACAAGGAGAAGGGGGCGGCGCCCCCTTTCCTTCCTCTCTCCCTCCTCTTTCCCCCTCCACTCCTAATCCAACAAGGAAAAGGGAGGGAGTCCTACTCTCGGTGGGAGTAGGACTCCTCCTGGCACGCCCCTCCTGGCCGGTCGCACCTCACCCCTTGCTCCTTTGTATATGGGGGCAGGGGAACCCTAGAGACACATCAATTGACCGCTTGATCTTTTAGCCGTGTGCGGTGCCCCCCTCCACTATAGTCCACCTCGATAATACTGTAGCGGTGCTTAGGCGAAGCCCTGCGTCGGTAGAACATCATCATCATCACCACGTCGTCATGCTGACGAAACTCTCCCTCAACACTCGGCTGGATCGGAGTTCGAGGGACGTCATCGGGCTGAACGTGTGCTGAACTCGGAGGTGCCGTACGTTCGGTACTTGATCGATCAGATCGTGAAGACGTACGACTACATCAACCACGTTGTGCTAACGATTCCGCTTTCGGTCTACGAGGGTACGTGGACAACACTCTCCCCTCTCGTTGCTATGCATCACCATGATCTTGCGTGTGCGTAGGAATTTTTTTGAAATTATTACGTTCCCCAATAGGGTGGCGGAGGGGAGTGGAGTGAAGTGGCTAGGGTTTGATCAGCCGAGCGGATGGGAAGAAATATATGTGGGGCCAGGTGGGCCAGCGTGGGTCAGGTCCAACGTGGCGGACGTGCACATGCGCGCCTGGGCGCCCCCATATCCGCCCCATATTTGGAATGGATATGAGGGATGCCGGTCAGCCCGAGTGTTTGAGGCGCTTGTCTGGATCAAACTTTTGTGACCGGCCAGTGACCAGGTCGTCCACCCGTACGTTTGAGGTAGGTTTGGGTGCTCGGCTGTAGATGATCGAAGGATGCATTTCGCAGCTTGCATCCGCCCAACCAAGCCCGCACAGGAAGAAAGTGGCTCGTTTGGTTACCTAGGCTGCATCAAATTCATGCATAGCACGGAACTTAAAGCACTCCTCAGCCTGGCCCGGTAGGAACGGCCGAACATCCCTTTTTAGCGAGCCAGACTGAGGAGAGCCATATGGAGCGCACATGGGTGGGTCCAGATGCATGAGGGGATGCAGGGATGCCTATGGGCTATACGTGGTTTCTTATTCTACCTCCAGTAAGCACCTTCTTAATCCTCTTTCTTCTGTCTCTTCTAATCTACCCAATGGTGCCTCAATTCGAGATAAGCTCTACATAAAAAGGATGCACACCGATGTTATGGTTCCATTTTTGCGATCGGTCCGTAGTTTTGTTGACCATAAATGTTCAATTTCGTGTTCATGTTTGAAGCTATTTTGGATGATGTTTGTCAAAAATTCATCGCGCATGGTCGACCGTTTGAAATTTTGTTTGACGAGTAGCTTCACCTTACAGTTTCACATGACTTTCGTGTTGCACAATTTCTGTTTCGACGAACATAGACGAGTAGATCTAGCTCTTCCTCATGGAGTGTACGTATGCATATGTATGATCTCTTTTAATGACACTCCTTAATATCCTCCACCTGGTCGTTGCTCTCGGCCTCCTCGCGGCGTCATCCTCCACCAATGCGGACGACGGCGTCCTGGCCTGGTGCCTCAGCGACGGAGGCGGAGTGCCTGAGCAGCTTCTGCGCCAGCAGCAGCACGACAAGGCTGAGCTCTAGCAAGACAGTCTAATGCGCTTCGCCGCTGAGCTGGGCATCCTGTTCAAGTTCATCGTCGTCGCCTTCAACCCCTTCAACCCCTCGCCACCCTCGGGCCTGTCGGCGGCACCCGACATGATCGTCGTTGTGCACATAACGGCCCACACAGAAACCTGTTGGCCGACTGATACATCTCTATCATATCTATAATTTTTGATTGTTTCATGGCATTATTCTACAACTTTCATATAATTTTGGCAACATTTTATATTATTTTTGGGACTAACATATTGATCCAGTGCCAGTGCCAGTTCCTATTTGTTGCATTTTTTGTTTCGCTGAATAATCATACCAAACAAAGTCCAAACGCAATAAAAATTTATGGAGATTTATTTTGGAATATATGTGATTTTTGGAAAAAGAATCAACATGAGACGATGACCGAGGGCCCCACAAGTCTAGAGGGCACGCCGGGCAGGCTTGTGGTGCCCCTGTAAGGCGGTTGGTGCCCTTGTTTCGCGGCAAGAAAGATAATATCTGGAAGAAAATTCAGCCGAATCGGAGTTATGGATCTTGGGGAATTCAAAAAACGACGAAGGGCCAAAAAAAAGAACGAGAAACTGAAGAGAACACACACACACACACACACACACACACACACACACACACACACACACACAGAGAGAGAGAGAGAGAGAGAGAGATCCAATCTCGGAGGGGCTCCTGCCCTCCGGGAGCCATGGAGTCCAAGGACCAGAGGGGAAACCCTCCTCCCATCAAGGGGGAGGCCAAGGAATAAGAAGAAGGAGGGGGCTCTCTCCCCCTCTCTCCCAGTGGTGCCGAAACGCCGCGCAGGGCAAACATCATGTGACAACGATCTACTCCAACAACTCTTTCATCTTCATCAACACCTCCATCACCTTCCCTCATCTATATTCAATGGTCCACTCCCCCACAACCCGCTGTACCCATATACGTCTCTGTCGTATCTACTTTCCCAAACACTTTTTCTCTTGTTTTGGACTCTAATTTGCATGATTTGAATGAAACTAACCCGAACTGACGATGTTTTCAGCATAACTACCATGGTGTTGTTTTTGTGCAGAAATATAAGTTCTTGGAATTGGATGAAACTTTTTGGAGAATTTTTATGGAATATATAAAAAACATTGCAGCCAAGACCCACTGGAGAGGGGGACACTGCTGCCCACAAAGCACCAGGGTGCGCCCACCCCCTTGGGCGCGCCGTGGTGGCTTGTGGGGCCCATGAGGCTCCACTGACCCTAATCTCGATACTATAAATTCATATTCCCTGAAAAAATAGGAGAAGTAGTTTCATCACGTTTGATGATACAGAGCCACCGCCACCTCATGTTCTTCACCGGGAGGCCAGATCTGGGGTCCGTTCAGGGTTGCGGAGAGGGGGATCCGTCATCATCATCACCAATCATCCTCCATCATCAATTTCATGATGCTCACCACCAAGAGTGAGTAATTATTTCATAGGCTTGCCGGACGGTGATGGGTTGGATGAGATTTATCATGTAATCGAGTTAATTTTGTTAGGGCTTGATCCCTAGTATCCACTATGTTTTGACATTGATGTTGCTATGAATTTGCTATGCTTAAAGCTTGTCACTAGGGACCGAGTGCCACGATTTCAGATCTGAACCCCTTATGTTTTCATGAATATATTTGTGTTCTTGATCCTATCTTGCAATTTATACACACCTATTACGTGTTATGATACGCATACCCCAAGGTGACAATAATTGGGATTCTTTCCGGTGATCACTCTAGTTTGAGGAGTTCATGTATTCACTATGTGCTAATGCTTGTTATGGTTCTCTATTAAAAGGAGGCCTTAATATCCCTTAGTTTCCTTATGGACCCCACTGCCACGGAAGGGTATGACAAAAGATGTCATGCAAGTTCTTATCATAAGCACATATGACTATATACAGAATACATGCCTACATTACATTGATGAATTGGAGCTAGTTCTGTGTCGCCCTAGGTTATAATTGTTACATGATGAATGTCATCCAACATAATTATCCATCACTGATCCAATTGAAGGAAATATGCCCTAGAGGCAATAATAAAGTTATTATTTATTTCCTTATATCATGATAAAAGTTTATTATTCATGCTAGAATTGTATTAACCGGAAACATAATACATGTGTGAATACATAGACAAACAGAGTGTCACTAGTATGCCTCTACTTGACTCGCTCGTTAATCAAAGATGGTTATGTTTCCTAACCATTGACAAAGAGTTGTCATTTGATTAACGGGATCACATCATTAGTTGAATGATCTGATTGACATGACCCATTCCATTAGCTTAGCATCCGATCGTTTAGTATGTTGCTATTGCTTTCTTCATGACTTATACATGTTCCTATAACTATGAGATTATGTAACTCCCGTGTGCCGGAGGAACACTTTGTGTGCTACCAAACATCACAACGTAACTGGGTGATTATAAAGGTGCTCTACAGGTGTCTCCAAAGGTACATGTTGGGTTGACGTATTTCGAGATTAGGATTTGTCACCCCGATCGTCGGAGAGGTATCTCTGGGCCCTCTCGGTAATACACATCACTTAAGCCTTGCAAGCATTGCAACTAATGAGTTAGTTGCGGGATGATGTATTACAGAACGAGTAAAGAGACTTGCCGGTAACGAGATTGAACTAGGTATTGGATACCGACGATCGAATCTCGGGCAAGTAACATACCGATGACAAAGGGAACAACGTATGTTGTTATGCGGTCTGACCGATAAAAGATCTTCGTAGAATATGTAGGAACCAATATGGGCATCCAGGTCCCGCTATTGTTTATTGACCGGAGACATGTCTCGGTCATGTCTACATTGTTCTCGAACCCATAGGGTCCGCACGCTTAAGGTTTCGATGACGGTTATATTATGAGTTTATAAGTTTTGATGTACTGAATGATGTTCGGAGTCCCGAATGTGATCACGGACATGACGAGGAGTCTCGAAATGGTCGAGACATAAATATTGATATATTGGAAGCCTATATTTGGATATCGGAAGTGTTCCGGGTGAAATCAGGATTTTACCGGAGTACCGGGAGGTTACCGGACCCCCCCGGGAGCTATATGGGCCTTAGTGGGCCATAGTGGAAGAAGAGGAGAGGCGGCCAGGGCTGGGCCGCGTGCCCCTCCCCCCTAGTCTGAATAGGACAAGGAGAGAGGGGGCCGGCGTCCCCCTCCTTCTCTCTCCCTCTTTTCCCACCTCGCGAATCCTATTCCAACTAGGATTGGGGGGAAGTCCTACTCCCGGAGGGAGTAGGACTCCTCCTGGCGCGCCCTATGATGGCCGGCCGGCCTCCCCCTCTTGAACCTTTATATACGGAGGCAGGGGCACCCCTAGAGACACAAGTTGATCCACGTGATCATATTCTTAGCCGTGTGCGGTGCCCCCTTCCACCATAGTCCTCGATAATATTGTAGCGGTGCTTAGGCGAAGCCCTGCGACAGTAGTACATCAAGATCGTCACCACGCCGTCGTGCTGACGGAACTCTTCCCCGACACTTTGCTGGATCGGAGTCCGGGGATAATCATCGAGCTGAACATGTGCTAGAACTTGGAGGTACCGTAGTTTCGGTGCTTGATCGGTCGGGCCGTGGAGACGTACGACTACATCAACCAAACGCTTTCATTGTCGATCTACAAGGGTACGTAGATCACACTCTCCCCTCTCGTTGCTATGCATCACCATGATCTTGTGTGTGCGTAGGAATTTTTTTGAAATTACTACGTTCCCCAACACCAATGCCTATGACTTTCACATATTGATCTTTGCTAAGTTACTATTGTTGTTGTTGCTGCTGTCACAATCACTATAAGACTGCTACTATCACTGTTATCATTACTATTGCTATTGTTACTACTGCTATCAAATTACCATACTACCGTGCTACTCATCACTCTGCAGCAGATATAGTTCTCCAGGTACGGTTGAATTGACAACTCAATTGCTAATAGTTGCAAATATTCTTTGGCTCTCCTTGTGTCGAGTTAATAAATTTGAGTTGAATACTCTACCCTCGAAAACGGCTGCGATCCCCTATACTTGTGGTTATCAAGACCTTTTTCTGGCACCATTGCCGGGGAGCATAGCTACATTTGTTGAGCCACTTGGGATTTATACCTGTTGATCACTATGAAGAATCTGAAGGATGACAAAACCAAGATCGTTCCCTCTAAGACAAGGGGAGGTAAGTAACTGCCATCTAGCTCTACACTTGATTCACCTTCTGTTTTAAGTAAGCATGTAACACCACCACCTACTATTAATTTTGTTATGTCACAAGTAATTGATGATGCTACTTCTGCTATGAATGACGCTATTGATGATGCTAGTACTTAGCTTCATGAGGTTGTGCCACTAGGTGAATGATATGTCTCCAACGTTTCTATAATTTTTTATTGCTCCATGCTATTATATTATCTGTTTTGGATATTTATATGCATTAATATGTTATTTTATATTATTTTTGGGACTAACTTATCAACCTAGAGCCTAGTGCCAATTTCTGTTTTTTCTTGTTTTTGAGCCTCGCAGAAAAGGAATACTAAACGGAGTCCAAATGGAATGAAACTTCACGATGATTTTTCTTGGACCAAAAGACACCCAGGAGACTTGGAGTGCAAGTCAGAAGAGCCACGAGGCGTGACAAGCATGGAGGGCGCGCCCTAGGGGGGCGCCCCTACCTTGTGGGCCCCTCGGTCGGTGACTCCATGACTTAGATCTTCCTCCTACATACTCACACTTTTCCGCCGCCGCAACCTTCTGTACCCGTGAGATCCCACATTGGGACCTTTTCCGGCACCTTGCCGGAGGGGGATTCGATCACAGAGGGCATCTACATCAACTCTATTGCCTTTCTGATGAAGCGTGAGTAGTTTACCACAGACCTACGAGTCCATATCTAGTAGCTAGATGGCTTCTTCTCTCTCTTTGATTCTCAATACCATGTTCTCCTCGATGTTCTTGGAGATCTACCCGATGTAATCTTCTTTTGCGGTGTGTTTGTCGAGATCCGATGAATTATGGATTTATGATCAACTTATATATGAATATTATTTGAATCTTCTCTGAATTCTTATATGCATGATTTGATATATTTGTATTGCTCTTCGAATTATTGGTTTGGTTTGGCCAACTAGATTGTTTTTTCTTGCAATGGGAGAGGTGCTTAGATTTGGGTTCAGACTTGCGTGATTTCACCCAGTGACATAGTAGGGGTAGAGAGACACGTATTGCTTTGTTGCCATAGGGGATAACAAGATGGGGTTTTCATCATATTGCTTGAGTTTATCCCGCTACATCATGTCATCTTACTTAATGCATTACTCTGTTCTTATGAACTTAATACTCTAGATGGAGGCAGGAGTCGGGCGATGTGTGGAGTAATAGTAGTAGATGCAGGCAGGAGTCGGTCTACTTGATACGAACGTGATGCCTATATTCATAATCATTGCCTTGGATATCGTTATAACTTTGCGCTTTTCTATCAATTGCTCGACAGTAATTTGTTCACCCACCGTATTATTTGCCTTCAAGAGAGATAAGCCTCTAGTGAAACCTATGGCCCCCGGGTCTATTTTCCTCATTATATTTTCAGATATATATATATATTGGAAATACCAAAAATACCTTGCTGCACTTTATTTATATTTACTTTAATTTATGTTCTAGTAATCTTTTATCTATCTCTATCAGATCTCACCTTTGCAAGTGACCGTGAAGGGATTGACAACCCCTTTATCGCATTGGGTGCAAGTGTTTGATTGTTTGTGAAGGTGCATCTATTGGGGACTTGCGCGTTTCTCCTACTAGATTGATACCTTGGTTCTTAATTGAGGGAAATACTTATCTCTACTGTGTTGTATCATCCTTTCCTCTTCAAGGGAAAAACCAACGCAAGCTCAAGAAGTAGCAAGAAGGATTTCTTGCGCCGTTGCCGGGGAGATCTACGTCAAGCCTACCAAGTACCCATCATAAAACTCTCATCTCTTGTATTACATTATTCGCCATTCGCCTCTCGTTTGCCTTTTATTCGCCCTTCTTTTGTTCGTCTTTTCGTTTGCTTTTGTTTGCTCGTGTGTTAGATTGCTTGCTTTGTCACGATGACTCAAGAGAATACCAAGTTGTGTGACTTCTCCCATACTAATAATAATGATTTTATTAGTACTCCAATTGCTCCACCACTAGTGCGGGGTCTTATGAAATTAATGACGCTTTGCTGAATCTTGTTATGAAAGATCAATTTTCTGGCATTCCTAGTGAAGATGCCGCATCCCATCTAAATAATTTTGTTGAGTTGAGTGATATGCAAAAGAAGAAAGATGTGGATAATGATATCGTTAAATTGAAGCTATTTCCATTCTCACTACGAGATCGTGCTAAAACTTGGTTTTCATCTTTGCCTAAAAATAGCATTGATTCATGGAATAAGTGTAAATATGCTTTTATTTCCAATTATTTTCCTCCCGCTAAGATCATCTCCCTTAGGAATGATATTATAAATTTTAAGCAACTTGATCATGAACATGTTGCACAATCTTGGGAGAGGACGAAATTGATGATACGAAATTGCCCTACTCATGGTTTATATCTTTGGATGATTATACAAAAAAATTATGCCGGATTGAATTTTGCTTCTAGAAATCTTTTAGATTCGGCCGCGAGAGGTACTTTTAAGGAAATTACTTTAGGATAAGCTACTAAATTCCTAGATAATATTATGGTTAATTATTCTCAATGGCATACTGAAAGATCTCATACTAGTAAAAAAGTGCATGCGATTATTTGCTAGAAAGAGTGCTCCCATTGATCCTAATGATATGCCTTTGTCTACTTTGATTGAGAATAATAATGAATCTATGGATGTGAATTTTGTTGGTAGGAACAATTTTGGTAATAACGCGTATAGAGGTAATTTAAACCCTATGCCGTTTCCTAGTAATTCCTCTAATAATTATGGTAATTCCTACAACAATTCCTATGGAAATTATAATAAGATGCCCTCTGATCTTGAGAGTAGCATTAAAGAATTTATGAGTTCGCAAAATAATTTCAATGCTTTGGTTGAACAAAAATTGCTTAAGATTGATGATTTGGCTAGGAACATGGATATAATTTCTCTTGAGAATGATTCTTTGAAAATTAGATCTATGCCACCCAAGCATGATATTAATGAGTCTCTTAAATCTATGATAATTTTCATTGATGAGTGTAAAGAAAGAACCACTAAGATGCGTGCTAAGCGAGATTGGTTCGTAAAATTGCGTTCTTCTAGGTTTTGTGAAAATAATGATGAAGATCTTAAAGTGATTTATGTGACTCCTATTGAATCTTTGTTTTCCAGTATAAATCTTGATAAAGATGGGACTGTAGACGATTCATCTTTAGCTAGAAGGCATCCCAATGATTTGGAGTTTATAGATCTTGATGCAAAAATTGATAAAAGTGTGATTAGAGAGGTTAAAACTTTAAGTAGCAATGACCCAACTCTTTTGGATTTCAAGGAATTTGATTATGATAATTGTTTTTTGATAGATTGTATTTC
Source organism: Triticum aestivum (assembly GCF_018294505.1). NCBI lineage: Eukaryota > Viridiplantae > Streptophyta > Magnoliopsida > Poales > Poaceae > Triticum > Triticum aestivum. The sequence continues at coordinate 628,660,401 of NC_057800.1, forward strand.
CTTGTTGCAATCCATGTTGAATTCTCCTCATGCTTATAATCAAAATAAAGCTTTTACTAAACATATCGTTAATGCTATGATGAAGTCTTTTGAAGAAAAGCTTGAATTGGAAGTTCCTATTCCTAGAGAACTTTATGATGAGTGGGAAACTACTATTAATATTATGATTAAAGATTATGAGTGCCATGCTTCGTGTGATTTTGGTGGTAGCGTTTCCACGATTCCAAAAACTTTATGTGATGTGCTAGGTTTTTGTGAATTTGATGATTGTTCTTTAAATTTGCATCTTGCAGATTCCACTATAAAGAAACCTATGGGAAGGATTAATGGTGTTCTTATTATTGCAAATAGGAATCATGTTCCTATAGATTTCATTGTTCTTGATATAGATTGCAATCCTACATGTACTATTATTCTTGGTAAACCTTTCCTTAGAACAATTGGTGCAATTATTGATATGAAAGAAGGAAACATTAGATTTCAATTTCTGTTAAGGAAGGGCATGTAACACTTTCCTAGAAAGAAAATTGAGTTTCCATATGAGTCTAGTATGAGAGCTACTTACGGATTGCATACCAAAGATGACAATACCTTGATCTATTGCGTTATGCCTAGCTAGGGGCATTAAACAATAGCGCTTGTTGGGAGGCAACCCAATTTTATTTTGTTTTTATGTTTTTTCTTTTTGCTACTATTTTTCAATAATCCCACAATTATTCTACTATAGTAATTGTGTTTTGGTGTTTTAATTAGTGTTTGTGCCAAGTAAGACCTTTGGGATGGCTTACGGTGATAGTTGATTTAATCTTGATGAAAAACAGAAACTTTTGCACCCAATAAAATAATTTTGATTATTCACAGGAGCGTGATTTTGCTCTGATTTTTTACAAAAGATCTATATACAAATTCCCTCAGTTTTCTTAATTTTTTAGAATTTTTAGAGTTACAAAAGTATTCGAAGTTTACAGATTTCTACAGACTGTTCTGTTTTGACAGATTCTGTCTTCTAAGTGTTGTTTGCTTATTTTGATGAATCTATGGCTAGTATCGAGGGGTAAGAACCATGGAAAAGTTGGAATACAGTATATATTACACCAATATAAATAAATAATGAGTTCACAACAGTACCAAAAGTGGTGCTTTATATTCTTATAGTAACCGATCTCATGAGTTTTCTGTTGAGTTTTGTGTTGTGAAGTTTTGAAGTTTTGGGTAAAGATTCGATGGACTATGGAATAAGGAGTGGCAAGATTATAAGCTTGGGGATTCCCAAGGCACCCCAAGGTAATATTCAAGGACAACCAATAGCCTAAGATTGGGGATGCCCCGGATGGCATCCCCTCTTTCGTCTTCGTCTATTAGTAAATTTACTTGAGGCTATATTTTTATTCACCACATGATATGTGTTTTGCTTGGAGCGTCTTGTATGATATGAGTCTTTGCTTTTTAATTTTCCACAATCATCCTTTATATACACACCTTTTTAGAGGGACACACATGAATCATGATTTATTAGAATACTCCATGTGTTTCACTTATATCTTTTGATCTAGGCAGTTTTGCTCTAGTGCTTCACTTATATCTTTTTAGAGCATGATGGTGGTTTTATTTTATAGAAACTATTGAACTCTCTTGATTCACTTATATTATTTTGAGAGTCTCTCTAAACAACATGGTAATTTGCTTGGGTTATGAATTTAGTCCTAATATGATAGGCATCCAAGAGGGATATAATAAAAACTTTCATATAAAGTGCATTGAATACTATGAGAAGTTCGATTCATTATGATTGTTTTGAGATATAGAGATGGTGATATTAGAGTCATGCTAGTGAGTAATTGTGGATTGGTAAGAATACTTGTGTTTAAATTTGTGATTCCCGTAGCATGCACATATGGTGAACCGTTATGTAACAAAGTTGGATCATGAGGTATTTATTGATTGTCTTCCTTATGAGTGGCGTTCGAGGACGAGCGATGGTATTTTCCTACGAATCTATCCCCCTTGGAGCATGCGTGTAGTACTTTGTTTCGATAGCTAATAGACTTTTGCAATAAGTATGTGAGTTCTTTATGACTAAAGTTGAGACCATGGATTATGCGCACTCTCACCCTTCCACCATTGCTAGCCTCTCTAGTACCGTGCAACTTTCGCCAGTGCATTACACCCACCTTATACTTTCCTCAAAACATCCACCATACCTACCTATTGTGGCATTTCCATAGCCATTCCGAATATATTGCCATGCAACTTCCACCGTTCCGTGTAGTATGACATGTTTAATCATGGTAATATTGTTTTGGATGATTGTAAGATAGCTAGTATGATGATTACATGGCTTGTTCGTTTTTATGTCATTTGCTACGCTAGATCATTGCACATCCGGTACACCACCGGAGGCATTCATATAGTCATATCTTTGTTCTAGCATCGAGTTATAATTTTGAGTTGTAAGTAAATAAAAGTGTGATGATCATCATTATTAGAACATTGTCCCATGTGAGGTTATCAAAATAAAAGAGGCCAAAGAAGCCCAAATAAAAAAGAGAGGCCAAAGAAGCCCACAAAAAATGAGAGAAAAGAGAGAAGGGGCAGTGTTACTATCCTTTTTCCACACTTGTGCTTCAAAGTAGCACCATGATCTTTCATGATAGAGAGTCTCCTATGTTATCACTTTCATATACTATAGTGGGAATTTTTCATTTTAAGAACTTGGCTTGTATATTCCAATGATGGGCTTCTTGAAATTGCCCTAGGTCTTCGTGAGCAAGCGAGTTGGATGCACACCCACTTAGTTTATTTTTGAGCTTTCATAAACTTATAGCTCTAGTCATCCGTTGCATGGCAATCCCTACTCACTCACATTAATATCTATTGATGGGCATCTCCATAGCCCGTTGATACGCCTAGTTGATGTGAGATTATCTCCTTCTTTTTGTCTTCTCCACAACCACCATATTCTCTTCCACCTATAGTGCTAGGTCCATGGATCACGCTCATGTATTGTGTGAAAGTTGAAAAAGTTTGACAACATAAAAAATATGAAACAATTGCTTGTTTTGTCATCAAGGTTGTGCATGATTGGATACTTTCTGTAACAAAGATGGAGCATAACCAGACTATATGATTTTGTAGGGATAACTTTCTTTAACCATGGTATTTTGAGAAGACATGGTTGCTTTATTAGTATGCTTGAAGTATTATTGTTTTTATGTCAATATTAAACTTTTGTTTCGAATCTTATGGATCTGCACATTCATGCCACAATGAATAAAATTACATGGATAAATATGTTAGGTAGCATTCCACATAAAAATTCTGTTTTTATCATTTACCTACTCGACGACAAGCAGGAATTAAGCTTGGGGATGCTTGATACGTCTTAAACGTATATATAATTTTTGATTGTTCCATGCTATTATATTATCTTTTTTGGATGTTTTATATGCATTAATATGCTATTTTATATTATTTTTGGGACTAACTTATTAAGCTATAGCCTAGTGCCAGTTTCTGTTTTTTTCTTGTTTTTGAGCTTTGCAGAAAAGGAATACTAAACGGATTCCAAACAGAATGAAACTTCACGATGATTTTTTCTTGGACCAAAAGACATCCAGGAGACTTGAGTGCAAGTCGGAAGAGCTACGAGGTGGCGGAAAGGGTGGAGGGCGCACCCTAGGGGGTGCGCCCCCTACCTTGTGGGCCCCTCGATGACTCCCTGACCTAGATCTTCCTCCTATATACCCACATATATTCCAGAACCACTAGAAGCATCCACGAAAACACTTTTCCGCCGCCGCAACCTTTTGTACCAGTGAGATCCCATCTTGGAACCTTTTCCGGCACCCTGCCGGAGGGGGATTCGATCATGGAGGGCATCTACATCAACTCTATTGCCCTTTCGATGAAGCATTAGTAGTTTACCACAGACCTATGGGTCCATAGCTAGTATCTAGATGGCTTCTTCTCTCTCTTTGATTCTCAATACCATGTTCTCCTCGATGTTCTTGGATACCTATCCGATGTAATCTTCTTTTATGGTGTGTTTAAGAGCATCTAATCTTGGGGATTCTCAAGGAGTGGAAAGAGCCTAAGCTTGGGGATTCCCAAGGCACCCCAAGGTAAAATGCGAGGATAACCAAGCATCTAATCTTGGGGATTCTCCTGATGGCATCCCCTCTTTTGTCTTCAATGCATCGGTAAAATTACTTGAGGCTATATTTTTACTCACTACCTCTTTTGTCTTCAATGCATCGGTAAAATTACTTGAGGCTATATTTTTATTCACTACATTATATGTGTTTTTCTTGGAGCACCTTGTGATATATGAGTCTTTGCTTTATTAGCTTTTTAGTTTTCCACAATCATCCTTGCTGTACACACATTTTGAGAGGGACACATATTAATCGTGAATTTATTAGAATACTCTATGTGCTTCACTTATATCTTTTGAGCTATGCAGTTGCTCTAGTATTTAACTTATTTCTTATTAGAGCATGACGGTAGTTTTATGTTATGTAAATTGATGAATTCTCATGATTCATATATTATTTTGAGATTCATTAAAATAGTATGGCAATTAGTTTAGGTTATGAATTTAGTCGTAATATGATGGGCATTCAAGAGGGATATAATAAAAACTTTCATGAAGATCATTGAATATATGAGAAGTTTGATTGCTTGCATTTGTTTTGAGATATAAAGATGGTGATATTAGAGTCATGCTAGTTGGTAATTGTGGTTGAGTAATAATACTTGTGTTAAAGCTTGTGATTCCCGAAGCATGCACGTATGGTGAACCATCATGTGATGAAGTTAGAGCATGATTTATTTTTGATTGTCTTCCTTATGAGTGGCGGTCAGGGACGAGCAATGGTCTTTTCCTACCAATCTATCCCCCTAGGAGCATGCGTATTAGTACTTTGTTTCGAGGGCTCATAAATTTTTGCAATAATTATGTGAGTTCTTTGTGACTAATGTTGAGTTCATGGATTATACGCACTCTCACCCTTCCACCATTGCTAGCCTCTCTAGTACCGCGCAACTTTCGCCGGTGCATTAAACCTACCATATACCCTTCCTCAAAGAAGCCATCATACCTACCTATTATGGCATTTCCATAGCCGTTTCGAGATATATTGCCATGAAACTTCCACCGTTCAGTTTTATTATGACACACACCATCATTGTCATATTGTTCTCATATGCATGAGGCATTTATGTAGAGTCATATCTTTGTTCTAGTATTGAGTTCTAATTCTTGAGTTGTAAGTAAGTAAAAGTGTGATGATCATCATTATTAGAGCATTGTCCCATGTGAGGAAAGGATGATGGAAGCTATGATTCTCCCACAAGTAGAGATGAGGCTCCAGACGAAAAATAAAATAAAGAGGCCAAAGAGCCCAAATAAAAAAAGAGGCCAAAGAGCCCAAAAGAAAAAATGAGAGAAAAAGAGAGAAGGGACAATGTTACTATCCTTTTTTTGTGCTTCAAAGTAGCACCATGTTCTTCATGATAGATAATCTCCTATTTTGTCACTTTCATATATTAGTGGGAATTTCCCGTTATAATACTTGACTTGTATATTCCAATGATGGGCTTCCTCAAATTTCCCTAGGTCTTCATGAGCAAGCAAGTTGGATGCACAACCACTTCATTTTCTTTTGAGCTTTCATACACTTATAGCTCTAGTGCATCCGTTGCATGGCAATCCCTAACTCACTCGCATCGATATCAATTGATGGAAATCTCCATAGCCTATTAATTTTCCTAGTTGATGTGATACTTTCTTCGATTTGCCTTCTCCACACAACCTCCACCATATTCTATTCCACCTATAGCGCTATATCCAAGTCTCACGCCCATGTATTGCGTGAAAGTTGAAAAAGCTTTAGAACATAAAAGTATGAAACAATTGCTTGGCTTCTCATCGGGGTTGTGCATGATAAATACTTTGTGTGAGGAAGATAGAGCATGACCAGACTAAATGATTTTGTAGGGATAAAGTTCTTTGGCCATGATATTTTTGGAAAACTATGATTGCTTTATTAGTATGCTTGAAGTATTATTGTTTTTATGTCAATTTTAAACTTTTGTTTTGAATCTTATGGATCTGAATATTCATGCCACATAAAAGAAAATTATATTGATAAACATGTTAGGTAGCATTCCACATAAAAAATTCTGTTTTTATCATTTACCTACTCAAGGACGAGCAAGAATTAAGCTTGGGGATGCTTGATACGTCTCCAAAGTATCTATTTTTTAATTGTTCCATGCTATTAAATTATCAATCTTGGATGTTTTATATGCATTATGGTACTATTTAATATTATTTTTTGGGACTAACCTATTAACCTAGTGAGTAGTGCCAGTTGTTGTTTTCTCCTTGTTTTTGCCATTACAAAAAAAGAATATCAAACGGAGTCCAAACGGAATAAATCTTTACGATGATTTTCTACATCAGAAGCGTCCACAAAAATACTTTTCTGCCGCCGCAAGCTTCTGTTCTCGTAAGATCCCATCTTGGTGCCTTTTCTGGCACTCTACCGAAGAGGGATTCTATCACGGAGGACCTCTACATCAATCTTGCTGCCCTACCGATGACGAGTGTGAGTAGTTTACCACAGACCTACGGGTCTATAGCTAGTAGCTAGATGGCTTATTCTCTTTCTTTGATCTTTAATACAATGTTCTCCTCGATGTTCTTGGAGTTTTGTCCGATGTAATCTTCTTTTGCGGTGTGTTTGTTGATATTCAATGAATTGCGGGTTTAAGATCAGTATCTATGAATATTATTTGAGTCCTCTCTAAACTTCTTTATGCATGATTTAAATAACTTTGTATTTCTCTCCGATCTATTGATTTGGTTTGGCCAACTAGATTGATCTATCTTGCCATGGGAGAGGTGCTTTGTGATGGGTTGGTACGTCTCCATCATATCTACTTTTCCAAACTCTTTTGCCCTTGTTTTGGAATCTAATTTGTATGATTTGAATGGAACTAATGCGGACTAATGCTGGTTTCAGTAGAATTGCCATGGTCTTATTTTTGTGCAGCAATCAAAGTTCTCGGAATGACCTGAAAATTTACAGAGAAATTTTTGTGGAAGATATAAAAAATACTAGCGGAAAAAGATACTAGAGGGGGGCCACCCAGAGCCCACAAGCCGTGGGGGCGTGCCCACCCACCCAGGGCGCGCCTCCCATGCTTGTGAGCCCCTGGACCTCCTCCCACCCTAATCTCAACTCAATATATACCTATTCATGAAAAAAATCAGAGAGAAGGATTCATCGCATTTTACGATACAGAGCCACTGCCGCCTCCTGTTCTTCATTGGGAGGGCTGATTTGGAGTCTATTTTGGGCTCGAGAGAGGGGAATCCATCGCCATCATCATCATCATCATCATCATCATCATCATCATCATCATCATCATCATCATCATCATCATCATCATCATCATCAACTTTCCTCCCTTGCCAATTCCATGATGCTCACCGTTGGGATGAGTAATTCCTTCGTAGGCTTGCTGGACGGTGATGGGTTGGATGAGATTTATCATGTAGTCGAGTTAGTTTTGTTAGGGCTTGATCCCTAGTACCCACTATGTTCTGAGATTGACGAATGCTTGTCACTAGGGCCCGAGTGCCATGATTTCAGATCTGAACCTATTATGTTTTCATGAATATATATGAGTTCTTAATCCTATCTTGCAAGTTGTAGACACCTATTACGTGTTATGATCCGCATACCCCTGGGCGACAATAATTGGGATTCTTTCCCGTAATTACTGTAGTTTGAGGAGTTCATGTATTCACTAAGTGCTAATGCTTTGTTCCGGTTCTCTATTAAAAGGAGGCCTTAATATCCCTTAGTTCCTTATGGACCCTACTTGTGGCGACCCGACCCGAATGGATCAAGTCTACTGTGCTCCGGTGTCATCCCTGGATCAGTAATGCTGACACCACACAGTACTTCGATGGATTTATAGCAGAGTGGCAATCACACACTTATTACAAGGACGTCTCAAAGAGAACTTATTACAATAAATATGGCTTAAGGCCATCTAGTGTTGATAACAGCGGAAGACTTGGAAGATAAATGGGTCCATCAACTCCAGCGGCATCACTGAGTATAGAACCACGACCTAAAACACCTTACTCGTCGTCTGAAAAGTCTGCAACATGAAAGTTGCAGCCCGAAACGGGTCAGCACATGGAATATGCTGGCAAGGTAACACATAGAGAGTAATGAACAGTAATGAGCTATACTATATGCATGTATGGCTGGTGGAAAGCTCTATGGTTACAGTTTTGCGTAAAGCCAGTTTTTCCCTACTGCAAAGGAATAAATTTATTTAACTATCATGGTAGTTGAACATCGAGAATGGTTGACAGCATTCCGATCCCAATTAAGGTGAACAATTAAAACACAACAATATTAATTAGAGTAACATGATGAGATTCACATGATATTCAAGTACTAGATACTCAAGTTGTCCATAACCGGGGACACGGCTAATCATGATTAGTTTGTTACACTCTGCAGAGGTTTGCACACTTTTCCCCACAAGACTCGATCTCCTCCGTTGGATTTCTCGCACTACAAGGTGTTTGAGAAACGGATGTCCGAGACATAGTCTTTCAGAAGCACTAGCACCTTAAGATTGGGTAGACCGTACCTCCTAATCCCCTACATCTGCTAGTCTACCACTGTAAGAGTTCGCACGACTTAGTCAACTATGCCAGAGCCCATAATGGCTTGTGGCCGCACACGGAAGTTACTAGCATGAATGATCTTATGATCCCTTTGAGCCTGGGTGGCGGTCCAAAATAAAACAGGCAAGTACTGATAGAAACCAGGTGCCTCAATCCACCCAGATGTGTGTTTAAGTTGCCACCTTAGATAAACCATTAATTAACAATACTCACATCTGTCATGGATATCACTCACCCAATCCACGTCTACTAGCATAGCATGGCATAATAAGCAAACGTAGAAGTAACTCCCAAAGGTTTCATAATAATACTTGTAATAGGTACTACCTCATCTACTTCCCATCCCACAATTTAATTAGATCCTAATCATGCAAGGTGAGAGGATTGATCTAATGCAATAAAACATGGGTTGTAGAAAAGGTATGATCAAAGTGTTAGTTGCCTTGCTGATGATCCGCGAGTCCTAGGGTTTCGAAGTAACAGGCGGCACAATCCAGGTAATCTATCGCAGACAAACAACAAGCACACAATAAGTACTCATCTAATGCACAGGTAAAACTCGAACAAGAGAATGAACCAGAAAGTTCAACTTAAGAACTCCGGTTGCAAAGAAAGAATGAACCGAACAAAGCGAACGAAAAACAAACGGCGGAAGAAAACAACTCGGTTCTAGCAAGTTGAAACTAGGTCAAATTTTACCGTAGCAAAACTTGTTTAAGTGGATTAGACGGAACGGCGGTTTCGAAATGAAACTCCAGGCGCTTGAATCACCTGATTCCGATAAACGAGCGAGAAGATAGACTAGAAAGAAGATCGGATCTGAGATCGCGATCGGAGAGAACGCGGAATAAATCCGACGAGAAAGAAACGAAGAACGGTTGAACGAACGGACTTTCGTAACCGGGAAGAATCGGTGATCACGTTCGTTGAGACGAACGGTCCGAAAGAAGAACAAAAACCGATCTAGGGTTTTCGGAAAAGAAACCGAAAAGAAACGGAAAACCGATCTAGGGTTTCGGAAGAAAATCGAAACAAAAACCGGAAAGAAAACCGGAAGAAAAGAGAAGAACCGGAACATTTTTCTAGAAGAAAACCGAACCGAGGAATAAGAAAGAGAGGCGCTACCTCTGGCGAGGCAAGCGAGGCGGCGGCGGCGGCTATAGGCAGCGGCGGTGGCTATAGGCGGCGGCGCGGCTAAGGAGGAGAGGGGCGGCTTGGGG